>NC_041717.1:8646064-8876064 GCF_900700375.1 Denticeps clupeoides | reverse complement strand
CTTATTTTGCACTGTTTACATTTGATATGGAGTCACTGACGGATGGCCTGGCATTATTCACTTACATTCATAGGTATGTTCCAGGCCATGTAAACATGGGATTTGTACTGGTCCATCCACACCTCCGCAGCCCGCAGGGCATTCCTTTTGGCGTAGTAGTCGATGTCGTTATTATATGGCTTCTTTGTGCGTTCGATATGGGCCACCCTGGCACATGGAAGAACCTCCATGCTGCCCCCGCATTGCCAGACCTAGAGTGCAGATATACACAGAAGATCACGTATCAGCCACACCCATTTCACCAGGAAAATGTGGTCTCATCAGATATTATTAATGCATTGGCATCTGTACGTTGATGTGCAGTGTGTTTTCATGATGTTGTAATTAAAGCATGCTATGGGTCATTATTTTGTGCTGAAGTAAGCAATGTATGGAATGATTAATGGATGAGTTATAAATAGGTTCCTCTAATGAGAGAAAGAGATAGTGAAACACAATTGTTTGTTTGTTTGTTTTAATTAAACTTTATCTTTCAAATTTTAACCAATTTTACCAACAGCCTTGCCCCCCACCTGTCACCCCAGGGTAAAATAATATTGTAAATGTGCCATATAAGCGAAATGAATTTGCACACATACAAAAGCAACAAAATAATAAATAAATTACATAAATATACACACACATACATACATTTATACTATACAGATATATACGGGCTCACTTTCTAAAGCACATTGGAACAACACACCCTTTGCGTATCCAACTGACTTACTATTCATCCAGAAAATATTGAACAATTCAGCACACACTGTGCTCAATGCACCACCAGCAGGGAGTAACATATGGTTGTAATAAAATCAAGAGAAGAACAAACTAACAGCAAGTTCTAAAAAAAGAATCCAAGTACTATGAATTTTGCTCGAAGACTTGTTCCTGGAATACTTCCTGGAGTTGTGACTCAGTTGTGACCTTACAAAACATAATGACCTAGAAAAAATAAAGTCCAAAGAAAAAAAAATCTACTTCTTCTTCTTTCTTAAAAGTAAGGTATATAGGCATACTGTTATGAAAATGGTCCTGGGTCAAAAAATTAATTGTGCATTATGGATTATGTTCTCACATAGGCGAGATATGAAATAACGTTATCTCAAAATGGAAGGAGCATGTCTGCCTCAACAGGCTGCTCACAGTAGGTGCTGTTCAATGAAAAAGACTTACCTTCAGAAGCTTAAAAGGTCAAGCCAGTTTAATTAAGTTGTGCAGAATGACGAGAAGAACTAATCTACACTAATTTGATTATTTCCACTTCCCACACGCATTCAAACGCACTTCCAGCATCACCACAGGCAAGGAATCTCATTTGTACTTGATTTTGTTTCTTGTGGAAGTGGTTTATGGGGAAGGACCAGCCATGTGACTTAAGGTTAGGTGGACAAATGTGACTATGCACATAATTAAAGCAAAATAATCCAAATCCAAAAACATGAACCAAAAAATCTGTCCATTAAACAGCTACATATTTATATGGAATGTATGAACAGCACAACAATTGCACATAAAGAATAGTGCACACAACGAAATGTGTCCTCTGCATTTAACCCATCACCTTGGTGAGCAGTGGGCAGCCATGACAGATGCCCACTATCTTAATATCTTCATCCGTTCATATCTCAAAACACTGCCACTATGAACTTACACAGGTATTGCATCCATATAGGTTCTGTTAATTTTATAGTATGTGCACAAAATCGACGCAAGTACGCGGGACCGCAGCTGTACGTTTGTACATATGTACGTAATTAACTGCAAGTACATTTCTGCCTTTAGTGAGCAGTGGGCAGCCATGAAAGGCGCCAAGATAGCAGTGTGTGGGAACGGTACCTTGCTGGAACCTTGGTGGCTCGGAGTTCGGACCTGCAACCTTCTGATATTTATTGTTTATTTTTTATTTACTTATTACGTTGGACACAACCTTGTGTCATGTTTGAGGATGTTTTAACATGCCGCCTTTCTCAAATCTTCAGATGTCTCAGTTGGGCATTAGCAAAACAAATCAGTCACAATGACTTGCTTTCCCTGGACACAAAAATTATAATGATGAAATGATGATTGCAACAGTGGTAAGTAGAAAACACAGTCGCCTCGCACTGGGAACAAAATTGTCATTATGCTGCCAATAGCAAATAATTGATTGGTGTAGCATCTGGACATTTTAATTCATCAAAATACATTTTGCAGAAGAGCAGCTATGAGATTGTAAAAAAGCACACAATGTATTAAAACTCAATCTGATGTTTCCTGGACATAAAGAGGCATGGCACAATAGAAGTTACAAGAATGAACATTTTCTAGTTTACAACACCAGTAGATTACTATTGCAGTAAAATGTAAATATTGGATGTAAAAATGTTACCAATTTTACAGAAAAACCCAAAATAAAAGAAGAGAGAACGAGATAGAGGAAGAGAGATAAAAGCTAGGGACCAAGCTTCAGAGAGGCAGCTTGGCCATGGAGAAACAGGGGTAGAGAGAAAAGGGAGAACCCCTTGAAGGAGGAGGAGAAGAGAAGCCATCCCACAATAGAAGACTCTTTTATACTCGGCACAATGAAATGTGACCTCTGCTTTTAACCATCACCCTTGGTGAGCAGTGGGCAGCCATGACAGGTGCCTGGGAAGCAGCATGTGGGTACGGTAGCTTCGCACAGTGGCACCCCAGTGGCACCTTGGCAGAGAGGGATTTGAACTAGCAACCTTCTGATTAGGGGGCTGCTTCCTTAACCAAGCAGGGGTCCTTAATGAAAAACAAAAGCACAAAATGCCAAAGACCTGGAATTTCCCATCTTACAAGATATGAACAAAATTATGTGCTGTTACATGCAGCTGTTTCCTATTGTTTGATCACAGAAGTTCCGTATGAAGAGGATATATAAGCAATTAGGCATGATTGGTAAAAAAAAAAAAAGTATACTAGTTTGTATATTTGATTTCACTCCGATAACAATTGATCACGTCCATGTCCGGGTTTCCTTCAGGTTCTCTGGCTTCCTCTGGCCATCCAAAGACATGCACACTAGATGAATTGGCGACTCTGACGTGGGCAGCAAGCGCAGAGGATGCGACCCCACGATCTTCGTCATGTCGAGCCAGGAACTCGGTGCTCTGCTATTATAAAGTAAAGTGAAGTGATTGTTGGCAAGGATCCCAGTGGACTGGGACGACATGGATGACGACGACGAAAGTGACGGAGATGCAAGTTGGGCGGTGGGTGCTCCGCTCATCGTGCCCGCCTACAACTGTCGGCAGGTCCATGGGTACCAAACGACCCGCCTTCCCTCTGCCCGGATGTTCCCCAGCTGAACAGCAGCACAGCACCAGCGCCCCCGCCTGCTGTAGAGAACGTCCATCCCCCTCCACGCCACACACCCACCACCATCTCCAGCCACACGCCTAGCGTGTGGGACATCCCTCTGGTCCCAGGACCCTTCAGTGGAGCAGCAGGTACATGCCAGTCTTTTATTACATCCTGTGGCATGTACTTTGCTGCTCTTCCCTCCCTTTCAGATGCGGAGAAGATCACCACCATCATCAGCATGGCAGCAGGGAGAGATGGACAGACTGAGTTTTTGGGACTTCCTGCAGAGACTGAGGGCAGAGTTCGATCAGCCAGAGCCTGAGCCAGGGATCGAACTCTGACCCTCCACCACACCCAGCGCCAGTCAGGATTCGGCCATTGCGCCGCGTTTATTTGTTTAATAATAAAATCTCTTTCCCAGAATGTCCCGCCTCTGCGCTTCCCTCCCCCGTCAGCTCGCCGTCGTGACACCCTGAGTAACAGGACTATGCAGTTCAGGATAGTGAGTGTGTAATAAGCTGACAGTAAATGTAATGGACGTTTAAGGTTTGCCTGTTTGTTCATGCCTATTATCTAAAAAAGATTCAGAATGATTATGATAATCCTCTCAATAAAATTAGTATTTGTATGACTATTTGTTTAATATTTGTATAATATGGTAATCTCACCCACACCCACATTTCTAGTTTCTCACCTGAACTGGATCTGGACCACTCCTAACTCTGAACTGATGTGAACTCAGGTAGTTTATCATGCAACACTAAAAAGGTGGACCCAAAAATATATTTTAACTGGACTAATGTGTAAACTGAGTAAGCATGCTTGGCTTTTCGCTTCTAGACTCCGTTCCGTGTGAATCTCTGATAAATCTTGAGGTCTGGTTTTTAAAATATGTTCTATTTTTCAAACCCAGCACCTGTGAACCCTACAAGCTGTGAAGAGAGGCCCATAAACACAGCAAGCATCCATCAAGTTGAGCCAATTGTCAAAAAACCTCTGCCTGGACTGACGTGTGAAATGACTGGTTTACCACGTGTGTGTAAACAGTCTTGGAGACGTGGCATCCATCTCTGTGCCAGCGTAAAACAGGGTGAGTGGTTTTAAATAAACACTTGCCTATAACCGTTACTCCCCTGAGAAGACTGCGTTCCTCAGTGCGGCGTGAAGTATGCGCCGTAACAAATTCTGGATATTAGTGGCGAAGCCGGCAGCCTGAGGGCCTGTCATCATTCCGTTCTCACTTCTGGAATGCAGAGGTAATGCAGGAGGTTGGTTGTAACGTACTGCAGCTCTCATCAGCCTGGCATCATCATCATAAAAGTAAACTCCCTTCTGTCCCTTTTCTCATCAGTTTTGACACTGACGACATGTAAAGGACACAAGACAAAATGCTGATGCTTTTTCAGGTTTGACACCTGTGTCTCAGTTCATTATGCATCATAAGGGTTGTACCAGCAGGGCGATGAGGGGGATTATCAGAAGGGTGTGCGTTGCATCATGCAGATACAGCAGGCTGGGCAAACACTCTTTTCACTTAAAGCCAAACCTTGAAAACAAACATGCAATCATTGCTCATTATAACATAGCAATACATAGTATTGCAGCGCTAAATAAAAAAACTGTTGTTAAAGTGGTCTGCCGGTCAGAATGCTAGAATTAAAGATCTGATAATCTGTCTGCATGTTTGGTATAAGAGATGGCCTTGGTCATGACTCATAGATATGCTTGAGCAGCAACCAATCATCAACCGATCACCAATCAGCAACCAATCCTTCCTTGCCTGAGACAAGCTTTTCAGCAACCTGTTAGAGCTCAAACTGGTTATACAGAACTAGGGTTTTTTGCCCACCACAATAATTAGAGTCTATGGTCATTTAACCATAACTGATTATTAGTTAGATGGAACAGAACATTGGAACAGAACATAGGAACGATGTTCCGATTCTAAAAAAATCTAAATGATAGTCATAGCTCAGACCTACATCCAACAGATCTGTTGGGTGATGTGAAAAGGGCAGCACAAGATGCCCTCACAATCTGACATGGACTGAACTGTACAGGTTATAGGTCACATTAAAGTCTGGAAAAGTCTGTAGTCTCATTGCTTTAATCACAAAAAGCTGGCATTTAAACAGGGGCATGCACCGGTGACTTAAAATCAACCTCGACATCAGTGAAGACGTCAAGGCACACCCCTCTTCAGAGTCGGCTGCCGGTTTGTGACATCAGTGAGGGAGGAAACTGCGCTCGGGTGGCTGCTTGAGGGTCCTGACTCCCACTCTACTGACCCCACTGTCCCGGAGAGCCCGGAGAAGGACACCCTCTGTTCTGTCTGTCTGTGTGTGTGCATATGCGGGTTAGGGGCTCCTGGGCAGGGAGGAAACGGGGCTGGATCCTCAGGTAGCCAGTGAGGAGGGCGGGCTTCAGTGGGTGCTGCTGCATTAATGTGCACTGATCGTTAATTACCCTGTGTTGTCCTTCTTTCAGTACCTTTGACACACGCCTTTGGGTAATTTTCATTTCGCATATGTTCCTTTTACTACCCTCAAGCCAGTTTTCTTTGTGTTTAATAAATCCTGGTTTGCACCTCAATGCCTGGATTCTGCATCTTCATCACCCCCGGACCCCGGGTCCTGACAGTGTGAACTTTACTTTACTTTACTTTACTTTATTTAGCAGACGCTTTTATCCAAAGCGACTTACAAGAGGAAGACACCAGCACTTCTCGTTCGATTTCTATAGAATATTGAGTTTACAAACTAAGAGCCCTGATAAGGCTTAGACTTGTCAGTGAAGAGCATGCTCGGAGATTGTTTGGTGCTAGACTAAGAAAAATTATAATGTATTTATACATTATAACTTGAGTAGTGCAGACTGTGCACCTCGTGGCACAGTGCATAGTCTACAGCTACTGTTTATATTTAGTTTTCATTTTGAGTTCATATTTCAGCGACCTTAGCTACTCCTCCGATGTTCAATTCGGTTTCGATTTCATCCCCAGTGGAACAGTTCACCGATACGCACTCCACAAAGAGGTGAGAAATACTGAAGTCAACCTTACAGTAAATACCTTTCAGTCCATTAACCTGAGCAAATTGATTTCAGCTTCTTAAATAATGCATGTATGGGAGGCGAGGATCAATACTTAACAGTCTCTACCATTGTAGTCTTCGCTGTGTTTTACTAGTAGCTGTTTCCTGTGTACTCATACATGATTATGTCCTCAGTTACATCTGTACAAGTGTGTAGTCATTAAGAATACACACAAAAAAAGGCCTCAGCCTCTCAGCCTCTTATCTCATTCATTGCATTTGTACATGTAAAGGTCATTTTCCTTTAGACCGAATTTGACTTGCACGGCACAATTTGTTCCGGGCGAAGTTTACCAGAGCTCTGAATGGCCTGAGTGTGCAGATGGCCGAGGCTTAATAGGCGTTTTAAAAAATAATGTTTGACTGGATTTGAGTGTGGCTATGATGACAGTTTTCTCCCTCTTAATCTAGAGAGCTGGTGTGATGGTCTTGCTCACTGTAAATCTACCGCATCTGTATCGGTGATGCTCGGAGTCTTCTATTTTAGAATATTTTGAGTTCTGCCCGGGATTTGCTGTTCTTTTTTTCCTCCTTTTTTCCATTAAGAAACAGTCCACGACTAAGATGTTAGAGCGATGGTGCTAGGAAGAACCTTTTTACAGAACGGTATGAAGAACATGTTCAATTATAAATGCTCAATAACCCTTTGCACAGTTTTAAGGGCTTCCCTGTGAAACGTTCTTGTCTAGTAAGTGGTGCTCAGGCTAATTGTTTAACGTGTTCCTGTCAATTAGGCCTTTGAGGCTAGCATCCGAGGTGCTGCATCAGCTAAAACAAGGGAGCTGCCGAACACTGAGGAGAAGCAATTGCAGAATTTTATATCTTTTCATACATGTACAGTCATGTGAGAAAATTAGGACACCCTATGAAAGCCTGTATATTTTAAAATATATTTGGACATATGTATATTTAATATCAATTTTAATGATATTGAGGGATCCAAATAATATAACTAAACAATTAAAAATTAAGAAAGGCCTTTTAAACCTTTCTGTGAAATGTAATTTAAAAAGAACGTAATTATCCTACTTAAAATCACACACAGCTGTATCACGTCAGGTGCATATGATCAGTACCTAGTTACCCAGCGTTGTAAAGGAGCCTCGCCCTGGTTAAACCTCAGATTAGTTTGGTGTGCTCCTGAATGTTGAAGTGTTGAAGTGAGCACCATGGTTAGATCTAAAGAGCTGTCTGATGCCCTCAGAAAGAAGATTGTGGCTGCTTATGAGTCTGGTAAGGGATTTAAAAAGATCTCAAAAGAGTTTGACATCAGCCATTCCACCATCGAAAAACTGTTTACAAGTGGAGGACATTCAAAACAACTGCCACCATGCCCAGGTCTGGCTGTCCAAGCAAACTGACCCCCAGAGCAGACCGTAAGATGCACAAAGAAGTCATCAAAAATCCTAAAATGTCTTCACAGGAACTACAGCAGGCTCTGGCTACTGTCAATGTGAAAGTGCATGACTCTACTATCAGAAAGAAACTACACAAGTTTGACTTTCATGGGAGGTGTGCAAGGAGGAAACATTAAGGCCAGACCGAAGTTTGCCAGAGCGAACATAGACAAAGACAATGACTTCTGGAATAATGTTATTTGGAAAGATGAGTCCAGAACAGAAGACATGTTTGGCATAAACCAAATACAGCCTTCCAAGAAAAGAACCTCATACCAACTGTAGCATGGAGGTGGCAGTATCTTGGTTTGGGAATGCTTTGCTGCAGCAGGACCTGGCCAGCTCACCATCATAGAATCCATCATGAATTCTACTGTGTATCAGAGGGTGCTTGAAGAACATGTGAAACCATCTGCAAAAAATTAAAGCTGAAGTGGAACTGGATACTGCAACATGACAATGACCCAAAGCATACCAGCAAATTCACCAAGGACTTGCTAACTAAGAAGTGGAGAGTCCTAATCAGGCTGTACATGCTAGAAAACCCTCAAACATCTCACAGCTGAAAGAATTCTGAGGAGTGGGGCAAACTTTCTTCTGATCAATGTCAGAGACTGGTAAAAGGCTACCAAAGGTGTCTCACTGAAGTTATATCAGCCAAAGGGGGCAACACTAGTTATTAGGGGATAGGGTGTCCTAACTTTTTCCTCCATTAAAATACACATTTTTGTTCATATCTTTTTTATGTGTAATTTAAAAAAAAAAAATTTAAGTGACTCAATTGTAATTAAGTCACTTTCTTTTCCAGACATACATAAAAACATGAGTGGACATTGATATGTGAACATTTCCTAAAAAAGAGCTGATTAATTAATGGGGTGTCCTAATTTTCTCACATGACTGTACATATTTGGATCACCGGAATTAGGCAACAACCCAATCAGTGTTCAAATTATTGATATTTTGCATTTCATTTGTTTTAGTAAGTTTGCAATCACATACACACACTTGAGTGTTTTAATGATTCTGATTCTAAACACAAGCTATATGGTAACCCTGCCAATGCAACACAACAGTACACATTTACAGTGACTTTTTCACTCCAACACCAAGGCCAATGTTTCCGCCAGCGGTGAAATGTTCTGCTTACTTTAATGAAAATATTTACAGGATTTAAACTGGTGCAATTTTTTTTCCAGCACAACTGTACGCCAAGCGTTAAATTCAACTGGAGAGGCCCTTTACATTTCCTGCCCTGCTGAACTTGAAAGCTCCCAGCCAAAGTCACATTGCAATTTAGCATTAAGGAGTTTACTCACCCCCGAGCAAATGCATTTCCAACTCGACGGAGCAAAGCGCTTTTAACAAACTGGAGCTTTCAACCTTCTGCAGCTCCATAAGGGTCTACAGTGTCTTCATTAAGTACAACCAGCAGGTTATAGGCATATTTGTTTAAGCTATCCTGCGTGTATATTTGAATAAAAAGCATTCGCACATTCCTAAAATGATATTGAATCCACTTCCAAATTAAAATAATTTGAATCCACTTCCAAAAAAAAATTTCAAAAATGGTTTAAAGAATGAAAATGAAAAAACAGAAACTACATTTAGATATTAACATATTACAACAAAATGGCTAAATATATTATATATCTAAGATTAGCTGTCCTCAGTAAGAGATAACCAGGGGCATTTGGAAAAACATTGGAAATGGAATATAGAAACTATGTTTCTATTCTGAATGAATAGAAATAAAAAACATTTCCTTTTTCAATCCCTGATACCACAGGAAGAAGAATACCTACCCTCATGCCAAGCTCAATATTTTCACCTCCGTATACTTCCATTCCTGGATCCAACAGGCCAATTTCCCCAAAGTATTCCCGGTTCACCACAAAGGAGCAGCCAATCATCGCCGGCGTCCTGGCCGAGTACAGAGAGAAGCATTAGTAATGATTACACTGTATGTCATGCTGCCCAGACTACAATCTGACTTCTTATATTGAGTGACATTTCTGCACATATAAATTCAAATCATGAATGGCTGTGCTCAGCGGAAGATTTAACCAGCGGCAAGTCTCTTAAGCACTGTGTGGAGGAAAAATATTTGTGTGTTTTCCCCCACAGTTTTTACATGTTGAAATTCAGAGCCTTTCTTGACGCATTGATCGATGAAAAAAATGATTGGTGTGAAGGACCTGTGTGTGTGTGTGGGTGGGGGGGCTGTCAAGTCAAGTAGTAAATTTTTATGCACATGTGAGTCCTGACCTTCCTGTATTGACAGAGCTCATAATGAAATTAGGTAACTGGCACCGAATGTCTGTTATTAAAATTGTAACTTTTAACAGTAACTATAGTGTAAGCATTGTCCCTGAGTAATGAGAAGCATTTTCTTGAGGTCAAACTATCGCTAAATATAACATTATAAAAAAAAAACTTATTACAACAACTAAATATGGCATGTGGTTTGGAATAATACCTGAAAGAACCTCTGTATTTAACACTAAAGCAGCCACATAGGTCACCAAAGGTGGAATAAGTAAAAGAAATAAATTTCTTAGGCTTCAGTGCAAGGCAAGATCTGCATGCTGCGCGGAGGTCTTTCAAAACGTATTAACAAGATTGTCTGGGCACATATAACCTTAAACTAAATTCAGCAAATATGAAGTGTCTTTGTGAAAAATGGCAATAACCACCGGTATTCATTTTTCTTGCCACTGTAGTATTTCACCAATGTCTGCTGCTGAAATGACCCTGCCAATATTTTTGGTCGCGTTTTGTATGTCTGACAAGCCCACACAGTTCTTGTGAGTGAAATAATACACTCACAGACTCTTTACACACTCTGAGTCTTCTAGTCATCATATAATATAATATTTATAATAATATAATTTCTGAAAGGACACTCAAAATATTTTGAGAGCTCTATAATGTTGATGTATAAAATCTTAAGCAAGCCTAAATTAGGGCTGTGTGATATGGCATATATTTCATATTGCGATATAAATTTATTATCTGGGCAATTCTACTGAAAGTGGACTTTCTGTCACACGTCAAGGCCATTGAAATACCGCATATTTATATGATGAGAATGATTATATACAGTATTAGGATTTTCTGTACTCATCTGCAGATTTTACACTAAAAATATTATCATAAAAATTAATTTTGTGATTTTTAAAACCATAATGAGTTATTTGCACGAAGCACGAAACAGGCTGGGATGCAACTGGTCATTTCCATGGGCGCTCTCAGTACCCAGTCGGTACCACTTGCTCGATTGGTGTCAGACACACATGCTGAATTTAGTAAAAGTGTGTAAGTGTGAAGAGACTGCCGGATTACTGACAGACTGAAGGCTTTTATTTATTGGGTTTGCAGAATTTTAAGATCTTTAAACTATAGATGTAAGGCATACTAGTCATTTTAATAATATTTAAGGCCTTCCTTTTTTTAGAAACCCTGACATGCGCTCTGTGCTCTTGAACAAAATGAATGGCTTGTGCTGCAAGTAGGCGTGGTTTCGCACAGTTGATGCAACTTTGTAATTTTTGCGAGGAGCAGATATTTCTGTGGTAGGCCGGATCAAAATCAAAATCTCTCCCATTGGCCAAATTTATATGTCATATCATTAATACTGCTGAAATGCTGGTAAGTTATACAAAATGTTTAAGACTCATTACATCTCTCTGAAGGTCCTACTATTTTAAACATCTTGTAAGACACACTGCAGCTATCTGTGGCAGCGTCCATCTATTTAAGTCGCACCACCACCGGTACCTGCCAATAATAACAGCGTTGCTGACAGCAGGAGATCTGGCCGTTTCAGCGAGCCAGGGAAGAACAGAATGCTGCTGATGTCACCTTTGGATTACCCATCTATGGTCTCTCATTCTTGATAGGAGCTGGTTTCGACACTATTTTGTCCTTGTTTTTGTTAGAAAAACAATTGCTTTGTCCATTAAATTAATATCAGACTGATGAAACATCCTGTAAAGACATTGTTACATTGTTGTAAATGGCTATTGTAGGTGCAATTGGCTGCATTATATCTGCAAAAGTACCGTCCCCACACACTGCTCCCTGGGCGACTGCCATGCCTGCCCACTGCTCACCAAGGGTGATGGATAAAAGCAGAGGACACATTTAGTTGTGTCACAGTGTGCTGTGTTGTGTATCACAATGACAATCACTTCACTTTCATATAATGATAAGAGACAAAGAAAAAGAAAGATCCAAAGGGCTTTCGTCTGGGCTTTAAAATATTAATCTGTCATCTGTCATACTCTGTGCCATTTATATTTAATAGGTACACTCATGTGGGAGGGGGAAAGCTCACCTAATCGGGGCTGTTTCATCACCCTTGTCGAGCCAGTCCTGGGGGGGGATGATGTACATGCACCACAGGCCCCAGTTGTAGCCATGAGCAGCGTTGGCATATTGCTGCACCTCAAAAGTGTTGAACTTGATGTTGTCGATAGCTGGGAGGATGATCCGGGTGTGATCTTCCTTGATTCTGGTCAGTATGGGCTCCGCCCTTCACAAAAAAAGAATATATACTGTAAAACTAAGATTTTTTAAAATAAATTTATGCAGACATTTTGAGCAGTTACAGCGAGCAAAATATTGAATATGTCACCTAAGTGTTTCTAATTGTGAAATTGTCACCCAATCCACACATGCAAAAAATCAAACCATAGATGTCCACAAATTATATATAATAAAATGTATTGAACGCAGTTGCTGAAATGTACTTAATACTTCATACAAAAGCCTTTGTGAAGACACCTCCTGTATGGAGATGCATGCATTGCTGAGGTGTGGTTTTGGCCCATCCTTCCACACAGACCGTCTTCAAATCCTGAATGGTCTGTATGAGCTCTGAGATTTTTATAGATTTTCTATAGGATTCAAGTGAGGTGATTGGCTGGTTCTACTTAGAGAAGCTCTCAGTTGACCATTACAGCTCCATTGCCATAATCCTAAGCAGAAATAAAGGGTAGCAGTGAGTACTAAAAACTCTAAAAAGTGGTACACGATGAACTCATATTAGGTAGGTTAATATGCATCCACAGTTAAGATATTTCCCCAAAAGACATTTGTGCTTTCCCCTGACATTTGTGCTTTTGTTATGGCCAACACACACCCAGCCCGCCAGAGAGCGCCAGACCAGCCAGAAAGACCACGACCCGGAAGAGGAAACGGAAGCGTGCAGCGCCGTCTTCCTATTCTCTTCTGCCCCGGTAATCCCCACAGACCTCGACTTCCCTTCCCGCCGCACTGCAGCGCGTCCACTGCTTCCTCCACGTCCCCATCCCCCGCCAGTCTCTCCCTCACAGACCAAACACCCCCGATCCTCCTCCCCAGCCCCTAGCATGTCTGCAAATGCGTCACAAAACTCACCCTGTGACTGCTTTTTTACAGAGCAGTCCATCACTGAGTGGTTTGAAGGTGTCCTCTGCCAATCGTGTCCCTGGCGGCTAGTTTTTATGTGTTGTAAAATGTTGGTATAAGCAGGGAAAATAGTGTTCTTATGGAAAATGTAAAAAAAAAAAAAGGTAATTATGCAAAATAATCATCTGATTGTCCAGCATGGATTATACAGTTATTTCCAACAGCAAGGGCCAGGAGATAAATTCACTTCCTAGGCCACACAGGCAGTGTGTGGGGAAAGCTGATGATTGCATTGGCTGAATGGATTTTCACTCTGTTACTCTGGTAGGGAGTGAGATGTCATCTGTACACAGTGCAAACTGGCTTTTTTAAATGGGCTAACTGAGCCAGACTACTCAGTGTGAGTGGATGGAATGAGCGAATGTTGCCAGCTTCCTTTTGTTTCCTTTCTGGTTCCTCTTGTTAAATTTTATCCAAAAACACATCTATGTATAAAACATTATACACACACACACACACACACACACACACACACACACTTATAGTAGGGCTGTAACAGCATGTGTATTTGTACCGAGCTGTCATGGTATGGGGTTCACAGTTTGGTATTCGCTATCATAGAACGACAGCACTGAAGATTGATTAACGTAACCCAGAACCAATATTACACAGTACGGATACGTTGAACTGCAGCTTTAAGCTGCAGGCTGAACAGCATGAGCAGATATATTACTGGACTGAAGACATACTGTACCGACTTCAAAAACGAGGTAAGTACTGAACCGTGATACTTATATAAAGAATATGGTAACACCTGCACAAACACATCAAGTGGGGTCCAAACCCCATGATAAGGAAATCAATAAGAGAAAAATATTGATGCATGATTAATAATACAATGTGTTGCACCATGTGGTTGTATGTACAAGAAATGTGTTAATTTATTAATTCTGTAGGCTGTATGAGGTTTCAAGAACCTGAATATGATTTATAGCACGTCAATAAGCAAGCTTGCTATGTACTTAGAATAGCTAATGATACACACTGACTGATCTGACATGTTTCTTGGTGGGTCTGGTGTGAGTTATGCTTACCAGTGTGAGTTATGCTTACCAAAAAGGTATGTTTTTAATTTCTATTCAGTCATAGCACTGGTCACATGGCATGGAAAAAGGACGCACTTGCTAACAATACATGACACATAAACGTGGACTAGGCATTACATACATTTAGGTACATTTAGAGACAGCAGATGATATTAGGAAATCGGGAGCACACAGATGCACAATACAAACTCCGGTCTGGAATGCGGCCCGGGAGCCCCTCCCAATGTCCTGACAAATTCCTTTATTTGAAATTTTTTCAAGATGAACTGTAGTAATCCATCCATCGCAAAGTATACACATCAGTAACATAGCATACGATGAAATGATATATGACAATTATGTTCAATACAGTCAAGCATAGTGGTGAAAGCATCACTGCTGGCTGAGGTACTGGGAACACACTCCATTTTGGCACGCAACCTGCTATCCTTTGCCAGGAAACTGAAGTGATTTCACTCATCCAAATGCCAATGATCCAACGTGCACAGCCAACTAAACTGAATGGATAGTTTAAGAAAAGCCACATCAATGTCCTGGTATGAGGCTGACAGAGCCTCAACCTTAAACACAGAGAAAAGCAGTGGGGTGAGCGGAAGGGACAATGACCAGCAGACACGGTCACAATCATGCTGAGCTATAAACCTAATACAAATAAATACTATGCCATGCTATTACAATCCTTTCTGTCATTTCCAATTTGATTGGTAAGAGTGCTGGTATTAAAGGTAGAGGCTCAATAGTCTACATGTGAAATTAGAGGCTATGAAAGCATTTTAAATATAAAATCTACACAAAAAGATGTCATCAAGACAAGAAATATCCACACAGCCATCTGAAATCAATCGACAGGTAAACTGTTCACTTTTTATGATAAGAGTAATAAATCCCAATCTCAGAACTGTGTCTCATCTCTGGACGTCGGCCTGCTATCTGCCTGAAATGCAGTCCTTTGAGATTACAAGTCTATTTTTTAAGACCAGTGAAATTCTGGAAGGCTTCTCACATGAGGCTTTATCAGATAATGGGATCGAGCTTCATTCACCACCATGCTGAAGGAGTGCTAACCCCAGCTGTTCAGAATGAAAGACTCTGAGTAGGTTCTTCTGTACAGTTAAAGCAGTTTTCCATGAACCCCCTTTCCAAGATTTTAAAAATGGCCATGTTACTGAATTTATAATTATACAACTATAATCGTGAGATAAAATGTGTATTGGTATGGAACTGCCAACCTAAATTAGCAGTTTGTTGTGCTTGGACTAGCTTCTTCCCTCAGCATATGGAAAATGTGTCACGACCGAGGCGAAAGCGGATGGACGGCAAAAGGTTAAACATAAAAGAGAGTTTACTGGGACAAATGGAGTAGTTATACTACTTCGCTGGACTGTTCTTAATTCCAGCCTCCGTCTCATGTCGTCTTCAGCTGGAAATTTAAAATAATAAAATATATTTGTAGATAAAGGATAAATTACTGAATAACAATGATAAAAATGTTATTTTAAAAAGGGGATTTAGCAGCCTAGTGGGTAACACAACTTCCTATAAACCATCACAAAGACCCAGGTTCAAACGCCACTTACTACCACTGTGTCCCTGAGCAAGAAACGTAACCCTGAGTGTCTCCATTGGGACTGTCCCTGTAACTACTGACTGTAAGTCATTCTGGATAAAGGCGTCTGATAAATGTTGTGAATGTAAATGAAATGTCCTGGGCTGTATGTAAATATGACAAGCTCTTTATAACTTAACAACTTGTTTTATTTTGGAAAATTCTAGTTAAATAAGTAGAAACCTTTCTCCTATTTCTATATAGTTTATAGATAATTCCATCCTGTCCATTGAAAGGCTTCAGATTTGTGTGATTTGAATGCAGGTCTTGAATGTAGGGTGGTAACCCTTCTACTGCTAATTGTTCAATTTTCTCCCTGAAAAAAGCTTTGCACTACAGGCTTTTAATGTATTTTCAGATCTGCACAGCTTGGAACACAAAGATATGTAGCAAATATATCATGCAGAAAGAAAAGACTAACACCAGTTATAACAAACACAGAAATAAAGAAAATGGTTCACGGCCTTGAACAGCATGATTTCTCAGCTTCATTGTTAGAACTAAGATATGGCATTGTGCTCAGGCCTTGGACGTTCAAATCTATGAATACTCATTTCAACATTTTTTTATTCCTCAGCAGGAGCATTTTGTGGTATAAATAAATTACACCAAGGCCAGGTAGTGGATTTAGAAGTGCATTTTCTGGTCCTGAATCAGGGGAAATATGAGGTCAGAAAGTTACAGAATGCTACGCAAACTTCAAAGGCTCCGCGGCCCTGAACTGTGCATTTCATTACAAGTTGCGGTGCAGGCTGGCCTCTTATCTCGCTCCTGCACTCCGCAGGCACACTGCTACCATTACTCATTGCTGGCCTGAGATTGCAGAATTCCAAAACCCAATAAATATTTATCTTAGGCTGCCTCGTGGACTGCTGTTCAAGAGACAGGGACACCATTATAGTGCCTCACGTTAATAGTAGCTACTCATTTGTGGGGCTAATTCTCCTAATGGAGTCCCCTAAAAGTCCTACATTTCTGAACAGGAGAGCAAATTTGATTAAGGATGTACGTTCTAATTAGCCAGAATATGGTACACGTTTTCTGTGTGGCAGAATACAAGGACATAATTAAATGTTATGGGAAACATTAGCACAAAACTCCAATCATATTTTTTTTTATCACTACTGTCAGTGTTAACACATTAATGCTGGTGATTAATCTAGAAACCTTAGAAAACAGCCTTTTCATAACTAAGAGTGAATATTGATGCAGAATATTTTCCAATGCAGAATATTTCTGTTGTAGACTTGATGTGACTTGTTTGTGCGTAATTAAGTAATTCAAATACTAACTTATTCTTATTTTTCTTTTTACACGATGAAAAGATATGACAAAAGTTGTTAAACACAAACCTTTCAGTGAAATGTATGCTGCTTATGACAGTTTCAGCCCTCAATTTCAATTTACTGTTGGTAAGGTTCTTTCTGTTATTTCTGTGTCACATTTAACAAAAATGATAAAAGCCAGCAACCTAGTCATTTTCACAATAGCAAAAAAAACAAACAAACAAACGTATTTCCTTTTTTCTTTCAAGAAATTCAGGCCAAATGGAATTCTATATCTACCGTATGACACAGAACAAAATCTTTATTCATGACAACACCATATGCTCTCAAGTGCAAAACCGGGCAGGCGAGTAGAGCTGTCTCCTTGCACTAGAATCTCCAACAAGGTCACTCAATAGACGGAACCATCCATCTCACTTATCACTGACTGTGACAGAGTGCATTATAATAATATGAGAAACTGAATGTTTTTTTATAAACCTTATGAATATATTTATGATGGCGGTTAACTCGGCTGCTATACAGAGATGGTGCAGATTCTCAATTTTATATTATTCCAATAATCTGATAATAACATTTGTGGAATACGAGGATTTGACATGAATGAAATAATGTAATGAAGAATATATTCTATTCAAATCATGTACACTGGTTAGCTGCAGCATTAAAACTTATATTGTGGAGGCTGCCCTTCAAAACACCTCTGACCTCTCAAAGCATGACCCCTGATGGACCATTGCAGTGTGATGTTATCATACATATCGTACATTAGGGAACAAAATATCTAGTCTGCTGGTCTAATCATGAAGGTAAGTGCCTTCCTTGGGTAAACAACACAGACCATCCCAGCTATCTACATGATTTAACAGGACATACTCATCTACTGAGGGAGAAAGATTCTGCGCCTTGTTTTGTCACGTTGTAAGCCACCGTGTTTTTCTCTGTCTCTCCTTTTGAAGCATTTCACAAAGAAAGCACAATTTCAGGCAGCCAGTCACTCAGTAATCATGTGAATTCTCATCTGAAGCGGAATAATCACGCGTATTATCAAGCGTAAACGACCTCTTGAGCTGCTACATTTCTGTTTCAAGTCTAAATTACTTAGCCTGTTAAAAATTAGAAAGAATTTTTGTGGAAGTAATTCAGTGGTGCGTAGCACAAACATTGAGGTGATGTCTGATAGGAATTTATGCTTAAATAATGTTTGGAAGAATTGTTATTTATCTACTCATTATGTAGTCTACTGGGATAGATTGAGACTATTAGAATAGGACACCTACTCTTTAGTGGGATATCAATTTGTTGAGGACTTGTACTCGGGCTCTAAAACACTGTATTTAACGCTGAACATAATGGCAGTTCATGGGGAGTCAAATATATCCAGAGGCAGTACTCATCGGGAATGATTCTAGAACCAGCATATATTATTTATACATGTGAATTGACATATACATGACAAATGGATATGTATAATTATTTTAATTCATTTTATAGGTCAACACGGAGGTTAGTGCTGTGGTTTCATGTCTCCATATTTCGGGCTTGGTCTTGGCTTTATGTGTGTGGAGTTTGAATGCTTTCCCCACATTGGCGTGGTTTTCCACCAGGTGCTCTGGTTTCCTCCCACTGCCAAAATTCATGCAGAGTAGGTGATTCTAAATTGCCATAGGTGTGAGTGTGTGAGTGATTGGTGTGTGCAACCTGCAGTCGGCTGGCACCCAGCCCGGGATGTGCTCTTGCCCTGTGCCCGATGACGCAGGATAGACTCTGGCACCTGTGACCCAAATGTGGATCAAGCAGTTACTAAAAGTGAGTGAGAGTGAGTTTATTACATTATATTATACTATTACTCCCACGCTTAATGGCTTGTTAGTGTGTTTTGTAGCAAATGTACTACGATGGGATGAAATGCATGATAACATCAAACACCATATCAAGACCATATACATATTACATTCATACATTATGAATATTACCAATTTTTTGGTGGAGCTTTTAGGATTTGTAATAATATAAGACAGGAATACAATTAGAATAAGAAAATATTTGCTCCTTTAGAACATGAGCATACATCAATGTCATACTTGTTTTTTAGTACACAAGTAAGTCACTTTGAACCCTCTCGCTCTTTAAAATGAGCCTCCCTGTCCTTCATTGGGTATTAACTGAGTGCAGTAAACACATGGCAGGCGAGGACACATGCCTGGAGGAGACTGATAAGTGATTAAGGTTCTTTTAGGATTTACAGGAATGCCTTTACTTTTATCCATAAGACAAAAAAACAAAACAGCTTCACTGTTTGAGCTCATAGTGAATGTGGTGGAGGGCACTCACCACGCTGTGTTGAACTCAACGTGTGCATCGAAGAAACCCACGACTGGCGCAGTCGCTGCATTCCACCCATGTATCCTAGCCCGGATTAAGCCTTCCCTCTTAGTATTGCGCACAATCTTCACCAGACCTGGGTATCGTTTGTTCACATACTGGTCCAGGTTAAACTTCAATTCCACTGTAGGTACAAAAAGAACATTAAAATATTGATTATTTACTATGCATATAGCATGTAAGCCATAGTCAGTTTATAATGTTTTACCATCTTGTTTAGCCATCTTAATGTATGTCTTTGCAGAAAATTCTAAGACCGGCTGAAACCAGCTAATAACAGCTACTGCTTTAAACTGGCTGTCCTCCATCAGTTATCGGTTGTGGCTTCACACCTTTCAGCTCCGACTCAAGCTGGTTACAGGAATGTGAGATGAAGAATCTACTGACTGAGGAAAGTTTAAAGCCTGAAATGTCTGAATATGATTGCAAATGTGGTTTCATACTATTTGGTCATCTTTCTATACCTGTTTTTTGGCAGGGATGTCAGAAAATGAGACAGAAACAGGACACACCATGGATTTTGTTCCATCTTTAGGAAATGAGCATTCATCAGTGTCCGCCTCATTTGTGTTTTTGGACACAAGCTAGTAATTCTGAGCCCACTTTGTCTTTCAAATAAGCCTCGTTGTCCTTCATTGGGCATTAACTGAGTGCAGTAAACAAATGCCTGGAGGAGATTGATAAGTGTTTGAGGATCCCCCTCCAGGTTGCTGAGTGCTCTACTTTCCATGGGGGGTGAATAATAAGGATGCTTGCTGCGCTCCGTTTCCTAAATGCTGGGGTGCGGGATTTGGCGGCAGCTCCACACATAAATCAGTTCAGGAGAGATAGCTGACATCGTTTATATCTTTCATGGGGAAGATGCTGTGGTGGGGAAATTCCTCTCTCCCGCTCTCCTTCTCGAAGCGTGTGTGATCATGTGTGCCTGTAAACATTCCTGCAGTTCACTAGTAATGGCAACATTTATCCAGCGGAATACAGAAATGAAACCTGCTGACAGATGTAAATGCACAGGTCTGCATCTGTGAACAAATCTTAAAATGAACTACAGTGCACACAAAAATGCAGAGCAAACAACGAATCAGTCAGTGAAACAAATATTCCGTCTTGCTGTGAAGAAGAAAATATATACCTGGCTGGACTGTTTGCGCAATAGTAGATTATGAGAAAAACATGACGAAATAAAATATATGGGTTATCAACCAGCATTTTAGTTCATTGATATTCTTTTAGGCAGCAATGTATTACATTACATTAAGTTTAAATGAGATGATAAGGGGTGGTTGTAGCTTTGTAACACACTTGTCTATAAAACAGAGGACCACAAAGTCCCAGGTTCAAAACCCCAATTACTACCAGTGTGTCCCTGAGCAGGACACATAACCCTGTGTCTCCAGGGGGACTGTCCTTGTAACTACTGATTGTAAGTGGATAAGGTTGTCTGATAAATACAATCTTTAGGAAATGCAATGTAAATAACCTTCTGGTGAGTGTTTAAAATGTGTAGGACCTGTAAATTAGGTTTACATTAATTGGAGAACTTTTTTTTGTAGCTCTATATAGTCGTGTTTTCTGATATGATAGACTTTTTTTATGGATGCATGAAAAAGACATGAGTCAAAAAGCCTCCTGTTTACAGTATTGATTAAGAGCTCACAGTTATTTTATGTAGCAATGTTTATGATGGCCTTTATACAGGGCTGAAAGCCCCAACCAGCCACAACCATCTGGATACATGATTCTGCATAAAAATACTCAATACTCAATAAAATGACATGAAGTTGAATGTTGTGCATTTTTAAATGCTCCATTAAAAGTGCACCATATAGCAGCCATAGTTTGATTTATTATGCATGGGGGAGTCTTGCCGTACCCCTAGCGATTTCACACACTACATGTTAAATGAGACAGGACAAGCTCGGGCAGGGAGAAAAGGTCAAGCAGACAGCCCTGCATGTTAATAGGTTGTCAGCAAAGAACGGCTTCCATGTCAGCAGAAAAAATTAACATTACTGGCAACAATTGCAAGCAAAAATTGACCAGAGCTGCTGTTTTTCCAATTGCAATGATTTCATAATGGGCTGTACTACAGTGGCAATGGAGATATTTCACATGCAAATAGTTTGTTGTGAAAAAGGGTCGGTGACTTTCTTTGAGACACAAACAAGAAGACTTGTTGACTTGGAAGGTCAGTGACTTTGCATCACAACCGGTTTTATTTTATTCTAACATTACAACATTTAACAGCTTAATTAAATGTGACAAAATGCTGTTTCAAAACTATTGCTGATGCTTACACTGCTGTACAGAGTTTCCTCTCAAATATTCTATTTAAATATTCCATTGGAGCCATAACAATAGAACTATATAAAGTGATCTTGCAGGATGTGGCCCGCGAGCTTGACACCCCTGGAACAGGGGACAAATCAAAATTCACAATATTTCGGGATGTCCGGGACAATTCGGGACAGTTGGCAGCCCTATGCAGGATATTTGATGAAACATGAAACATAAGGAGTCTATCCTGCCTTTCAAGGAAAAAAAGCCACGCTCACCCATTGTCCACATAATCTAGAAGAAGATGGGATTCTTCAGACTGGTCTGAGCTCTTCAGACTTTTGTTCAATGCTGCAATGGCCAGTTATGATGCTCACATGCCCGTTGTGCTTTTGACACACCCAGCTGTGATGCACCACGTGTTCTGACTCCTTTATACAATGACTGGTGTTCATGTTTCCAGCAATGATGTAGCTGCTGTAGCCACTTTTCACTTCATGCATTAATGGCCCTTCAGTGGCCTTGACCTGGTTGCCAGTCCTCTACCACTGCAATGGTCCCAAAAATCTATGTCCATATGCTTATTCATTCTCCTGCTGCCAGCACATCATCTGCTAACTTGCCACAGGATTTACCTGTCATTGGTTTTAATGCAGTTAGCATACTGAATCTATGTATCTACAGGTGAATAGACAAATAACAAAGATCATCACAGCAAAGTTGTCTACGATGGTAGATGCTCTCTCTTATAGTCTAGAATAGTATTAACCATGTTGAATCTGATTTCCAGTCCAAAAGGTCTCCACTGCGACTTGGTAAGTGCCAGCACTGACTATTGCATTGTCCTTCTTCAAGCTTCCTTCTAGCTGCTTTCTCCACCTGTGGGGAAACAAGGGCTTGTCTGATGCCAAATGATGGTGCGCCAAATGTCGGCTGGAAAGTAGTTCATTTTGGCTCCTTTGAAAAAAAAAGCAGGCTTTAGGAGCCTGGCTGGCAGGCACAGGTCACGCAGGCGTGACGGCAACAGAAAGAAACGTATGGCTTTTATCGCCGCACTGATGGAACGCGATGGTTAGCCTGAGGACAATCGTGCATCGGCTATTTTTAAACTTGTAGCTACATTCTCAAGTACTTCCCCAAGAGCTCTTTGGCCCGGTGTATCACTTCACTCCAGGTCTGCAGTACACAAATACCACCTCTCTGCCACCTCTATCATTTTATCTTTCTCTTTCTTCCACTATAGATTGAATGTTCTGTTAAATTAAGCTCTTTAAGCGGCATGTTGTATCTTTAAGGTTGTGTAATCCACCAAATTTCACACTTTTGATTTGAATTTAGAATTTATTGATTTCATGTGATAGATCTGAGATTATGATATAAGACACTGGCTGAGCAATATACTTTTTATGTTGATTGGGCATCAAACCGTTTCCCCTCCACACAAAAGAGCCACATGGAGACCACTTTTCTGGTATTATGTGCCATCCTACCATTAAGTCGCATCAGCTGGGCAGACAGCGTGTACCTCTTTTGTGTAAAACTGGGTTATGGTGCATGAACAACTCCCACTACCTCTGTTCACTACATGCCGAAGTCCAGAAAAGACTGGTTGTAGAATTATAATACATAAAGTGCACAGCATATGAAAAAGAATGGCCTAGTTTCATGACTGCTCTGATATAATACAGTAAAATCTAAACCTATTTACAATATGTTAGGTGTACTTCTGCTAAAAAAATAAAGTAATTGAGACATGTCAACCTTTTTGATAGAAATCAACTTTTTATGCATTAAAATAACATCTAAATGATACTAAACTATGTCCAGACAATTATGTAAATCACTGTGATAGATGGAAATATCTGAATGAATGTAGTGAGTCCCATTATCAGTAACAATTATACTTGATGGAATTCCAGCAGTCTTACCACTGTCGCTGTTGTCATCCACCAAAATGATCTCCTTTAGCAGATGAGCTGGTGTGTGGTTAACCACACTGTGGACGGACCGCAGTATGACCGACAGCGCTTCATTCACAAAAATGAAGACCACAGAAATCTGAGGGAGGTTGTCAGGATAGGTCATCTGCTTGCACCTGCAACAAGAGAAATCTGCTGTCAGGTTGTGTACATGTGTAAAGCCTTTTTGGACAACTGTTAGTAAAGAACACATTAATCACATTTTTTTGACAATACAACCCTATCCACTGATTGTATCCATCTGAAGAGTGCCATGGCGACCGGGGCTGCAGCTCCCTGATTGGAATCCGATCCCATGTTTCTGTTTTCAACGACCCATTTAATAGAATGAACAGTCCATTACTTTGGCCCCAGTGCCCGGATCATGGGGCACAAAGCACGAAAATGTGGGCATTCATTGTAATCTTTTTCAGCAGCCACGACCAAATCAGCTTTTTTTCTGGCCAATCAGATTGACTGACATTACAAAAAGAAAAAGGGCCTTCACGCACTATAACAGCTGCCAGGATTCCTATGGCAACCATAAGCACTTGAGCAACATCTCCTTGAAAACCCCTCCCCACCATTCAGACAATAATATAGCCACAATCCCTGAGGGCTTTGCTTGCTGTGCTTTCGCTCTAATAGGGATTCTGTAGCCAGTACAGTTGTGGTTTTCTATTTTTTGCGACACTGTGTGTTCCAGCGCTTCACTTGGGTGACATTTAGGGACAGAAATAGGGCCGCTCTTTAAAAAAAAAATCAAATACTGCCAGAAAATGTTATAAACTAGACTGAAAACCATAACAAAGAGGCACTTTCACAATAGAACTGGCCTGAAGCGCAGTCTATATATTGATTTTGGCCAACATGGAGCCTGTTTCCCAATATTGATGTGATGCAACATAAAACTCTTTGTTGCCGCACATACCATGTATAAATAGCTCCTGTTATATTACACACAGACAGAAAAAAAACATGGATTCTGCAGATGTTTTCACAGGAGGAAACCAGAGACATCACTACTGGCATTAAACTATAAGGAATCCATGTGAAGAGATCATCAGCATCACAGAGCTGCACATAAGCCTGAACCAGCTGTGCCCTTTATCTGGATCAAATGCCACGCACAAGTGTAATTATTCATGATTAAATCAAGTTAACCTAATTAACTGCTCCTGTAAATATGTCAGACACATAACTTCTCCAAGACTGATGGTTACTGTAAGCATCATGTGAAAATTGCATTATCTTCTGAAATGAATGCAGGATCCTACAGGTTTTGTCACACAATGATTCTGATTCTAACTGACTAATTTTTCACTCACTTTTCTTTTTTCACCTCAAAATTGCCTCATCTGTTTCTCCTGATGATTTTCAGGAGATGATTTTAGCTCTGAATGCCTTATCCTTTAAAAAAGAATGGCTTTTTATTTCAGATTTTTAAGAGAACTTTTTTTTTTATGCCGCCCATTCATTTTCATAATGTCACCGTATCCTTAAATGTCTTTGAGAACATGAGGAGGTTAAAAGTTTATTGTGCTCGTGTATTTATGCAGTTAAGGATGGAACCACAGTCGTCCATGTTCTGCATGCCCATTAATTACGATTGCGTTTCATTGCGGTGTGAAATGATTTGACCTGAAATTAGCCCCTTTGATGCAGGGGCTTTTGAAGCCTGTACGAGCTCCAGATAAATGATTAAACCAGTGCTGCGTTATATACCCTTCCTTTGTAAACCAATTGAATAAGCGACAACCGCAAATTATCTCACTATGCGCAAGTCTGACTGGAGCCCTTCCCACGTTTGCCGCCTCTGTCTGAGAGGAGCCGTACTCATCTGGTGAGATAAACACTCTTCCTCTTCATGAGCGTTTGATCTGTGAAGACACACAGCTGAGCTCAGGCGTGGTTAAACCGAAGCCCTCGGTGAGTCACCACCGCCAGCCTCCAACACGCCGAAGACGCAAGAACACAGCAGATGGAACTCAGCATGTAGGGACGTCCTTGCTACCAACTGAAGCTTGTAGAGAATGTGCAATCGCCACTTCAGACCAATGACGGCTCTATGCACTCGGGGCTTGTGTGCTTGGCCTGTGTCAACTTGTTTTTACATCAAAGCACTGGATAAAAATACAAGCCAAGGAAATAAGCCTGCATGCTGTCACACGAGAGACTGATTTTTCCTGGCAAAGCACCTGAGAGGTGTGATACAATGGAATAGCATGAAAAAACATCTGAATAATTCCCTCCACTCCTATCCAATTTAGATCACGTGTAATTATTGCTAAAATCTGGTTCAAGGCCCGTTAATTTACGGTGATTAACAATTTCATTAACAATTGTTTAATTAACAATTAACATACAACTAATTGCACTCTAATAAATAAAAAGTTCAAAACACAGCATAAATATACATTATATGTTAATTCAATAAAGTTAACCTTAATTGAAATTTTACCATGAAATTACTTTATACATTCTATTAATACATTAATGAATGTATTGCTTAAAACAATAAATAATTACTGGTAAAAGACATATATGGTATTAAAAGTAAAAAAATAATAAATCATATTTGATGCGTATATACACATTTTATTTATAGTAATTAACCTTCAATTATCCTATAACCCTGTGAAAAGACAGACATTGTAAACTATGAAAATGTTCTTTATTTTTTAAAAGCACTTTATATTACATACAAATGAGAAAACGTCTTCGAAAACTCATCCATGTCACTGGTCAAAGTCAGTGCTCAGGACTGAAAGTGATACTATAGTTCCACTGGCCTAGTTATTGGATTCAATTTAGGCCATCGCTCATCCTTAAATTTATATCTGTCTGCAGGAATGGGAAAGCTTGTAGGCCGTAACAGGATGAACGATTGGCTCGTGTGTTTTGTAATGGAACTAAGCTCACATCGGAGTTCTCATAATTTGACCTAGAACGAGCAGTGACAGAAACAGAACACAGGATTAAGACTTACACCCCTCACACTATTGCGTTGCCAGACACCGTGGTTTTATTCTTTGGTTTTGCCATTCACTGTGAGAACCAACGGTCACCTTAAGTGACACGATAACCATATGTGGTACGAACTAAATAGAAAAAATAAATAAAAAACGTACATAGTAATTAGAGGGAACTCTGTTTTCCCTGAAACATGAGGCAGCAGAAATAAATTAGAATAAGACTTGCCCGTAACTGGCGTTTGTCGAGTGGTAACAACAGAAAACACTGCAAACAGCCCATTAACTCCTGTGCTGAGTGTCAGATATGCATTCAGACTGCGAATACACCATAGCGAATTCAACTAAAAGCATTGTTACATATCAGAACAAAATGAATATGGTCAGATACAACGTCAGAGTAACATGTTACTAACAGTCCATAGGTTATTACAGGCAAGAGGTTTTTGGAATCATCTCTCACTAAGCCAATAATAGAGGAATATAGATGGGCGGAGCCTCTACTATTGGCTGATTGAAAGGTCACCCTCACACCAGCCATTTGTTGATCAGGCTCCCTGGATTTTAGAAAGAGGACGACATCAGTGGTGGTGGAGGAGATTGTATTAGTGTATCCCTCTTAAATGTTTTTACCAACTTGCATAACCAGGTACAGAAGCTTAAAGCATTCAAATGACCAGATGTATAAATGTAAGGCTAATATTTTAAGAAATGTAAGCTTTTTAATGGCAATGGAAGAAAATGTTGGCCTAGCCACAGAGCACTCACTGGAAGGAGAAACACCACAAGTAGGGCACTCCCATTCAAAATAACTTCAAAGTAACCCAGCTAACAAATTTCATAAAGAACAGGAAGTGGAGTGCATAGAGTTTATGTTCTCTGGGGCAAGCTCACAAAATACTAAATATATTTTATTACATATACAGTACAAGTCAAAAATCTGGATGCACACACTCATTCAAGGGTCTTACATTTTTTACATTATAGAACAAAACTGAGGAACAGAAATAGGGCATATCACACATAAACAAAAAATAGCAAATAAGGCAAAAAGTTGATCATTTGTGACGCCTGGCTTCTCTCGAGCGCCTTACGTTTCTAACAGTCCTGAAGGTTTCTGCTGAACACATTCTTTTCATTCACTCATGTGAATGAAACAGATTCATCAAACATACTTCACTTTCTCCTGCTTCAAAAATACTAAATATGTTTCTTGCATTATCTACTTCAAAATGGTTCCATCTTAGTCTCCATAACTGCCACAGACTAGGTGAGTCCAAACCTTTTGACTGGTAGTGAACACTATACATTCTTAACAGAAAACACATTTTGTGTTTGAAAATGCATATTTACCAAAAATTCTAATATGAAAGTGAATTGAAAGTGCATTGTGAAACACTGCAGCACAGCATAAGGTGCAACAATGAAATGCGTCCTCTGCTTTTAACCATCACCCTTGGTGAGCAGGGAGCAGCTTGTGGGGACGTACCTTGATCAAGGGGACCTCAGTGGCAGCTTTCCGATTACGAGTCCACTTCCTTACCCGCTGGGCCATCAATGCCCCATCAGACTGATGAGTATCAGTCATTGTTGATTTTGAACTAGATCCCTGGTTCCATTTGTTACTGAACTACTGAAACGGCTTGTCTCTTTTGTTTGCTGTTGCTGGAAAAAGTGCACCCTAATCGGTATTGATATTCATTGTCTAGTCAAGGTTTTTAAAAATGGTGCCAGGGTTCAATTGAATCATGCCATTTTGCTGGCAAATGTGATTGTCTGTGACTGATGTCAAGTGATGCTGCACAGTGTGGCAAACAAATTCATTTTGCCTGGGAAGACATAACTGCATATAATAGCCTGCATTAATAAAAAAACATCAGTTTAGACCTGATGCAGGCCTTCAAAATCAATAAAACAGAGTGAGGAAGATCAGTAATGAGTCAGGACATTTTTGGAAGACCTTACAAATATGCACTTATCCAGGTCATCTGATGGACAGAATATGACACCCAGTCTTTATTTATGATGATTGAAATCAAATTGACTGACAGAATTTGCCAAATGCTTCTCCTCAAATACTACCAGTGGCTTGGCACAGTGATGAACTGTTCGTCCTCTTCTTTGTTGTTTATATTGGGAAGAAATTTCACAGACACGTACATTTATCACAAACACCACCAGTGACAGGGCTAATAATTGTTCTCTGTAAATGATTCATCATTTAGGCAGAGTGAGTGAGTCAATGCTAATGACAACCTCCATCATTAAGATTACTACAGTAATGTGCCACTGACATCGATACATCAAAAGTTGATCATGGCCAGCCCATCAAGTCATAACATTTCACTAAATGGCCCGTTCCATCAGAAGTTTTAATGCTGCATGAATATTAACCCTTTCAAACCCAGTGGAGGACAAATGATTGTTAAACAAGATTTTTTCAAGTGGAATTCAAGTGGCATGTAAAGTGCCAAATTACTGACTTTTAAATGATTGTTCTTGCGTCTCTTCATCTAGCATGTTATTTTACATGTTTTTGGTATTGTATAAATTGTACTATTGTTATTATTAATGCTTTTCATTATATATTTGCCTTATCAGCAATTTTTTTGTTTGTTTCTATATGGTCTTATTTTTTATGCAAAATGTCTTCCTCAAAAAAGGCATGGGCCATAAATATTACATTTACAGCTAATGAGATGGATGTGAAAATTTTTTTTGTATGTGTACTCCTCCTTTCTCCTTCTTACATAAGATTACACCAAAGTCCTCTAAAGCTGGCCAAATGTTACTATCACAAAGGTCTTTTTTTAACAGTTTTTCCCCCTTAACAATGTCTGAAATAAATGTCACTGCCAGCCTTCATTATCCCATCTCATTTATTGTATCTGAGACACAGCCCCCCCCCCCTTCTAAATATAAAATCCATTAAAATATGAACATTAATATTCCAGCAATGTCTTTTTCATGAAAATACTTCTGGTCCTCCCATGCATTATTAAAGCATTCACCACCAACATGTTCCAGGCAGGCTGGGGACATCTTCCTTTTTCTGTTTGGAGCTGTTTTTTTAATCGGCTTTCACCATTCAGGGCACTTAATGTAACTTACTTTTCTCCTATATGGCACAGTCCCTTGAGAACTTACTTTTTTGGCCTGTAGTCAGGAATAGACCTGTCCAAGGATATGCGGTCACTCAGTTGAGCGTTATAGCCGTATTCTTCATATTTCCCCTCATTCTCTCGGCTGTCTTCTCCCAGTGTGGCTGCAGCCCCTCCTTGGCCGAGACCTCCTGGTCCTTCCACCAGACCCATTGGTTTGGCCAAACCTTCAGTAAAGAGATTCAAAAAGTGGAATTTCAGTACGCTGGTACCAATCCATTTTTTCGAAATTAGGCCATCCGGTACAGTTCAATGAAAATGCATGCATGTTGTATGTAGCTGCATTAAACAAGAAACCAATTAACATGAATTATAATTACCATAATTCAGCTATTTACAACCGTCTTCAGAGCCTTCAAAAGTCTGGTGTATTTAAAGCTAATTATCCACACACTAAGTGAAAGGTACAAATGCAAAATTAGTGGTTGAATACTGGATGAAATACTAGTTGGAGAAAATAAAATGTTTGCCATATGTTCACAATGTGTTAAACAAGTTCAGAAATGAGCCTGCTTGAAGAGCCAGAAAGTGAGATCATTCATCTTTCTTGTTTTCATTAGGGCTTTTTATATTCTATTTATTTAACAAAAATGCTGGATGCCACATCTGCTGTTTTCTTGAATATAATCATACCTTCATCCTAACAAAACTCCTCTGAGGCTCACTCAGTCAGACAATAATGAATGTGTTCAGAGGAGTGGGTGGAGCCTATTTTACTGGCTAATTAAAAGGTCATGCCTTGTACATACTGGGCTACACTGCAGAGTTGAGCAGGGAGTGGACACACTGCACTCAAGCTTCAAGCTGCAGGGTTTTTCTGATAACAACAAAGGAACAGGATTTTTCCTGCAGCTTGTCCTGTTGGCGGTGGCAGATGGCGGGAGATCAGCAGCGTAACCCTGCCATTGCGCCCACTTAAAAGCAACCATCTGAAATGTGGTGTCACTAAATGAATGCAATTAAGCGCAACTGAAACCTGAGCATGGTCCTGCAATGAGGGATTTGAGTAGATAACATCTAATACATATTAGAAATAAATGATGCTATTGTTAATGTTTTCGTATGTATGTATACATGCATATTCTTATGTATGTATGTATATTTGTTTTTATATATTTATGCCTTTTTAGTTTTTTGTCACATTGGTATGACATGGCGAGGATGGAGATTTGGAACTGGAGTAGCCACTTCCAGACCGGATCCTGACGCTATTTCTCTTTAGTGAAAGTGAAGTGATTGTCACACGTGATACACAGCAGCACAGCACACAGTGCACACAGTGAAATTTGTCCTCTGCATTTAACCCATCACCCTGAGTGAGCAGTGGGCAGCCATGACAGGAGCCCGGGGAGCAGTGTGTGGGGACGGTGCTTTGCTCAGTGGCACCTCAGTGGTACCTTGGCAGATCTGGATTCGAACCAGCAACCTTCTGATTAGGGGGCCGCTTCCTTAACCGCTAGGCCACCACTGCCCTTAGTTTACCACATAGTTTACCTTAAAGGTCCCCTACCATGAAAATTTCACTTTGTGAAATACAAGTTCCCCTAGCCTGTCTATGGTCTTGCAGTGGCTAGAAATAGTGATAGGTGTATAGTGATAGTGATAGGAATGCTTTGGTCATTCTGTTTCTGCATTAAGAGAGCGGCTGCTCAGAAGGCCTGATCTGGAATGTCTCTACTTTTGTCCTCATAAGAGAAAAGTCCTCATAAGAGAAAAGGTTGGTGAATGGTGAATTTATAACTAAATTGCTTTGTACTAAAAATCTGGTGTTAGTGTATTCTCATCCTGTTTCTTCTACTCACCAGATGGACAGGGCCTGAAAACAAACATCTCACACCAACACAAAGCAAAGAGCTGAGGATCACTCCAGTCCGAAAAAAAATCCTCCTTTTTTCTGGAGGATTGTGGCGTGAGCCTCACGTCTGCGTACTGTCACCCCCCATCCCATGAAGGATTACACTGTCTGTCTGCCGAGCTTCAGAGACACCGCAAATGTTAAATCCTGTTCCTCTGACAGGAAAAGCCATCGCAGAACTGCATGAGATTCCGAGTGTCTCTCTCTCCCTCTCTGTGTATCCCACTGTCCTCGCTATTTCAGCCCCTCTCCCCTGACCGCTCTTTGGCTGGTTGAATGAAAACTCTGCTACAGTATGAGGAGCAGCATTCACACCGATCCCAGGGAGTCTGGTATTGGCTGTGGAGTGGAGCAGCATATTAACATAGTCCGGGCATTGCATGGTCCAGAACAGACAACTTTCCCATTTCTAATGCTGCTTACTGCTGCTGATGAAACAAGAGAACCCAGTTCTGGGACTTGAAAAGTGCCGACCCATGCAGTTCACGAGGTGTTTTGTCATTAAAAAAGTGAGTCACTAATAAACTTTGTGCTGAAAAATGCTGCTAGAAGGTTATCTGCCTGTTATTTTGGATCTTTGGTGAAGATTCATCTCTCCAGACACTGTGACGATGAAGATGCTATGAAAACTAGATTTGCTCTCCTTTAAAGCTTTCCACCAGCATAACACTTCAGAAGACGCTTGCAACATTACTTCAGCTTTAAACATCACTTCCCATTTGAACTTTAACACTACCTATCATAATATAACCAGAACTGATCACTTCATCGATGGCAACATGGAATCACGTTCTAAGTCGCTCTGGATACCCTTACCTACGTCTGCCGAATGCCTTATGTAAATGTAAATATAAATGAGTTTTGATTTAATGGAGGTGTAGAGCAACTACAATGGAAAAGACCCTAGGGTCAGACCCTAACCATAAATTGTAATATGATACATGCCTACACTTCTGCGTTTTATTGGTTTTTGCTGTGTGTTAGACAACAATTTGTTAGACAACAAAAAGTCTTACACAGAACACTACACCAGCTACTGAGCAACGTCAAAGTGGTTCAGAGGAGAAAAACAAGATGGCTGTGGAGTATAAGCAACAATTGGCTTAATATGTTGCCTTTTTTTGTGAAATGGGGGGGGTTATATCTGGATTCGTAAATTAGTGTGGTCTCCTCCGTTGTAATGTTGCTTTTACAAGATGGCTGAGGTGTAGCAATGCTTGCTCTGTAACCCAAACCAGCTTAAAAAAGTGCAGCTATCCAAATCACAGAGAGGATTTCCATCTAGGTGCAGGCGATATTTCTCACTGTGTCTTTGACAACCTATTAGGTCACAGAGAAATGTTATTTTATTGCTGTGTCCTGTGAAGAGGTGAATTGCAGCATGTGCAGTACTTGGTACACTGTCTTGCTGTATTTGCTTTATGAGCACACCCTGTACACTCTCTATATGGCTGAGATGACAGTAAAATCCACTTTTTACCGGCCCGCTGACATGTTGACACTCTTTTCAAACTTCTCAGAAACAACACACCTCTAGAGACAGCAGATGGAGAAACTCCTACGTTGAATGAACAGTGGCGGCCATTTCTTCGCTCTTCACTTTAAAATTAAGAGGGTGCAAATCTGACACAAGGATCCCCAAGCAACATTTCCTCATCAGAATTATGCATGCCGCCCCAAGAGCTCTGATTAATTGTATAATTTGTTCTTGGCCTCACGCTGTGAGCAACTGTTTGAGCCTTGAAAGCTCTGTCAGGTGGATGAAAACTCTGAGCCTCCTCCTCGAATCTAAAGTGGCCAACTATAAACACTTTAAATGTTTGTTCAAGTGAATTTGCTCACTTGTTCGTGAAACAGTAACTATTTGGGATTTTATTTTATTTTATATCAATTGCTTTGCCCATTCTTCTGTGAACAAATGTTCCTGTAACCCCCCATGAACAAACCAGAACCAGGAAACCCATGAATGTTTTTTTTTTTTATTAATTTTGTCATATTTGTATGCATTGTCTTTGACGTGATGTATTATATTGTACTTTCAGTACTTATTTACTTATTTGAAATTACCAATGTTCTGTTAATGCAAAAACAGAGAAATGACCATGCCATTAACATTGACACTTTTAGTCTGTGCTTGAATTAAAAAAGCCACCTGACAGTCCCCTCGAATGTCCCTGCATATTAGTGCATCTTGATATTAATGTTGCCTGGGCCACTGAGCCAATGGGCAGGTTGTGCCAGCTTGAAGCAGATGCACTCCTTCTTGATTATGGATAAACTGCTCCACCCTCATTATTTAAAGGTCCCCTTGCATGAATATTTAACATTAATATGAGTTTCCCTGGCCTGTGTATGGTCCTGCAGTGGCTCGAAATGGTGGAATGCATAAAGAGTGCTTTGGCCATTCTACTTTGCCGTTCAGAGAGTGGAAGCTCAGACGGCTGGTTCTGTAATGTCAATAGAAATAGATAATTTTTTTTCTGGAAAAATGCAGACACGACTTCCTGTTTGTGTCAAACATTGTGGTTGGTGAATGGTGTTGATGACGTAATTTCCATGAATGCTTGCTTAAATTCTATAGGCCGCTCTCCTCCTCATCCCGCCTCTCTCCTCCTCATTAGCATTTAAAGCTACATTAAACATTAAAGCTGAGGAAATCTCATTGGCTAAAAGTGGCTGTAATTATGCAGCACGGCTGATTTTCAAAAAGAGACTCCAGATACACTATTAGGGGACCACTCAGACCGATATAAAAGCAAAAAGGTGAACTTTAACTGGCCTTTGAGTTTTCAAAGGAAGGGTGCATTTCCATTGACAACAGACTATTGGTATAGACTATAAGGTATGTTAGTCTAGTTAACAACTACATAAAATAACTTGAATAACAGATTGGCAAATAACTCACTTTACAAAAGCAAAGTAAACAGGAAAACTAAAGCAATGGATAAGTGGAATGTATACAGAATCCACTCGCAGATTTACCAATGCTAATTAACAGCTGAAAAAGCTGGCAAATAACCTGGATATTTAATAAGGCATTGTTTTTCAGAAATAAAGTTTAAAGTGAACAGGAACAGCTGAGTACACAAAAACGACATGCTAAATAACCTAGTGTGAATCTCTCCTTCCATGCAGGTAATGAGGCAACAATATGTTTGCGTTCTTTTCTTTATGTGGTTCAAAAACCGAAAGGTTGTGGGTTCTAATCCCAAACAGCTATGGTTCCACTGAGGTCTCCTTGAGCGAAGTACCGTCCCCACACACTGCTCCCCGGGCGCCTGTCATGGCTGCCCACTGCTCACCAAGGGTGATGGTTAAAAGCAGAGGACACATTTTGTTGTGTGCTGTGTATCACAATGACAAAACAGTCACTTTCAATTTTTCACTTTCAGCTGGTAAATGTTTCATGTTGAAGCAGGAAATCCCCATTACAACGAGTACAGCAGCTAATGCTAATTCTGGAATCCTCAATGCAGGGACTGATCGAGCTAAATTGCAAAAAGTTAAGAAGAGAACATTAGCAACCATTAGCGCCAAATCAGACTAGATGAATGGATTTGGACACAACAATCTGAAGTGCCTCAAGAGAGCAAGAGGAACAATTCGACTGAATCATTACACAGTAGATTGTTTTCTGTGGAATATCACAGTTTGAGAGACACCTCGAAGCGGGAATAATAATAGGTCGATTTTTATATAGTAATATTTACTCTTATGGGGATTGGGATTCATTGTTCTGACTTGTCGCCCCTGTCCCATCAACTTTACCAACACCGCAATAGTATCAGGTCAGCAGTAGTCCACATGTAACAAACCGCTGGCCTATTGACATTATATTACTGGTTTAACCCTTAGGAATTAAGCCTATCAGCCCTGGTTATAACATGGTAGATGTATCAAATAAAGTGTCCGATTGTTTTGCTTAATTATTTAAAAATCCATTAATTTCCATTTAAATTACGGATGGTCTGCTGTTTGCAGGCCCTTTTCTGTCTTTTAAGTCACTCCACTGTGTATTTTGGTTTCAGGTCATTGTCCTAAAAGAAGATAAATCATCACCTCAGCCACAGGTCACATGAAATTTGCAGCTATTTTTTTCCCCTGAAAATATATTTACTTCTGCTTTGTTCCACTTTTGACAAGGCTTTTGAGTTCTTAAAGGAAGATAATGCTCCCTGTAACATTATGCCGCTGCCAGTATAATGCGCACCGTTTTAACTTCCGCCAAAGGAAGTGATTAGTGAAGCATCCTTCCAGTGAGCTCCATTTTAGTCTCATCAGACCACAGAATCTCTCCCAAATGCCTTTTGGCGAAACAAGCCAAGGTCTATTTTTTATCCTTTCCCACAGTGCCCTTGTTTTCTGATTCTGAGGTGCCGTCTCGGTCTCTTGAGCTCACTGACAGTTGGTTGCGGTGCTCACAAACACGTGAGACACTTAAATGAGCATAAATGCGGCATTCACAGAAACATTAGTTTTTAATTAAACTAATCATGGATGTGTATTTAAGTTGCTGTAGTGAGAACATAGGGAAATACATGCTAAATGGATGGCCTTGGGGTGTTTTATTTAGTCTGTCTTGAAAAGACATCTATCCACTTGAAAAACAGGGCTCAGTACCACAGACAGCGCCTCAATACCCACTCAGAAACCACAGACGGCATTTAAATGATAAAACCTCATCCTGAAGGGAAAGCTTAGAAAATACTTTTCAGATATTTGAAGACGAGACTTTTATCAAATTCTTCTAACCCATCCAGTCTTAAAACTGGATCTAACCTGCAACTTCACTGCAACACCAAGCTGCCAGACTTATTGCTATTGCAGTTAAAGCGTCTATTTCGTCACATGCGACTATGCCTTTAATAGGGTTATTTAATCAAAGATTAGGTTTATTCTATGTCTGTGAAACTCCCATCAAGGATTTAAGACTTTTGCTAAGAGCATCAGCTGATTACTGGCATGGTGACTCACAGATGACAGTGTGTAGGGAATTGTGACACTAACTGCTGGCGTTAATCTACTCTGAGAAATGAGTATTCAGCATGGTGGGTTCTATGACACAGAATCTTCAAGTGTAAAATTGAAGATACAGACAATACGGCCAAACATAGGACCATGGCCCCTACCAAGGCAACACTTTAATCCATGTAAGCAAAAGGTTCCCAGGTGCCAGGAAAATAAGGCTCAGCAGCCTGGCTCACCCATCCTTGTGGAATAAAATGAAAATATTTAATATGACTTCATATTTTATTAAGTTATGCTTACCCATGGGCATCAATGTTAACACATTAACATACATAACATGCTGCCAGATAAAAGTATAATATACTTTTTATCCTTTCACAGAATTACATGTTACTTTCTGTGTTTCCATTCAATTTGACATTCAGTTTGCAACAACAGATCTGGTTATTTATTTTATGAAGACTGGCGATAACCGACAAAATATTTCAGCTGAACCTGATATTCAGTATATCTTTTGTGTGCTGAAGACTTTACAAAGACAGAGTCGACATAGACCTCAGTTTCCTTTTGTACATTTCTAAGTAAGGTGGGTAGCAGGGCAAAGACACCATGAAATGAGGAGGTATTAGGATTACAAAATATAACTCCTGTCTGGATTCAGCAACCTTCACCAATCCCTCTGCAGAACTGCTTAGTCTTATGGAATTTTGCAAATTGCACTTTCAGCCTAGTGTGAAGAGACATGTTTCAGTCTAAATGTGATGGGTGTGTTTCTTTCTCAGACACAGACGGCTCACACTGCCCCACACTGGATGTCAGATTTTGTCCTTGTCCTCGACACTGGCACTGACAAACAAGGATCTGACACAATGGTTGCGCTGCAGCCTCTGGACGACTTTGGCTCCTTGGGCTATGACTGACAGTTGCATGTCAAAAAAAAAAAAAGTGAAGTGATTGTCACATGTGATACACAGCAGTACAGTACACGGTTCACACAGTGAAATTTGTCCTCTGCATTTAACCATCACCCTGAGTGAGCAGTGGGCAGCCATGACAGGCGTCCGGGGAGCAGTGTGTGCTTTGCTCAGTGGCACCTTGGCGGATCAGGATTCAAACCGGCAACCTTCTGATTACGTGGCCGCTTCCTTAACCGCTAGGCCACCACTGCCCCAGTCGCATATACAAAGTTTTGAGGTTGTCCATGGAAACCATCAGCACAAAAATGTAACATTACATTTTCTAACATTAGCCATAAATCAAGCTTTTATAACTACTTATTTTTAGTTAATAAAACGTTTATATTAGTTCTACAGAGTAGTTCTCATTCACTCACTCAATAACTTTCCATAGCCACTTAGTTCTGAGGTCATTTGCTTTCATGTTTGCTTCTTTTTTGTGTGTCAGAACTTAATCTGGGTTTGTGTATACTCAGTATACTCAGCATTAATATTTTATTAGTTGCCCAAGTGAGCCTCATCACATTCATGTGAACTCACTAACTCCATGTTTTTATGGGAACAGCTCTGTAAAAGGTGGCCCTGGCCCTGAAAATTACACAAATACTGATTTTAGATCTTTTGTCAGTTGTTTCTCTAGTATATTGAACTATAATTACAAGTATATAACTTATAACTTTCAAAGGATTTATTAGCAATTACATAATGTTTATGCAAAGAGTCAATATTTGCAGTGTTGCCCCCTTTTTTGTCAAGAGTTCTGCAATTTTCCCTGACTTACTGTCAATCAACTTCTGGGCCAAATCCTGACATCCTTCATAATGTGCTTGGAGTGCTTGGAGTTTGTTGGAATTTGCAGGTTTTTGTTTGTCCACCCAACTCTTGAGAATTGAGCTGTGGGCAGCCATGACAGGCGCCCAGGGAGCAGTGTGTAGGGATGGTACTTTGCTCAGTGGCACCTCAGTGGCACCTTGGCGCAACCTTCTGATTATGGGTCGGTTTCCTTAACTGCTAGGCCACCACATACCCTTCCTGGCCATGGACCCAAAATGTTTTGTTCCCCAAGTCACTTAGTTATCACTTTGGCCTTTTGGCACGGTGCTCCATCATGCTGGAAAATGCATCTTCACAAAACTTTTCTTGGATGACTGGGAGAAGTTGCAATCGGAGGATGTTTTGGTACCATTCTTTATTCAAAATTGTGGGAAATTGGGATGAGAAGCAGACCCACACATGAATGGTCTCAGGATGCTTTACTGTTGGCACGAGACAGGACTGATGGTGGTGCTCACATCAGGCTTCATCAGAGAAAATCATCAGAGACTTTACCCCAGTCCACAGCAGTCCAATCCTTGTACTTTTTGCAGAATGTCAGTCTGTCCTTGGTGTTTTTCTTGGAGAGAAGTGACTTCTTTGCTGCCCTTCATGACACCAGGCCATCCTGAAAAAGTCTTCAGCTCACTGTGCGTGCAGATGCTCTCACACCCACCTGCTGCCATTCCTGAGCATGCTCTGCACTGGTGGCTCCCCAATCCTGCCGCTGATTCATCTTTAGGAGATGGTCCTGGCCCTTTCTGGACTTTCTTGGACACCCTGAAGCCTTTTTCACAACACTTGAACCTCTCTTCTTGAAGTTTTTGATGATCTGATAAATGGTTGATTTAGGTGCAGTCTTAGTTGCCTGGTTTAAGTTCATATTTGTGGCCAAGAGGGACTTTGCAATTCATCTGATCATTCTTCATAACATTAGAAGCAAACTTTGTGAAAAACAGTATTTATGTCATTCCTTAAACGATACCTTGCGTCCACAAATTAAACTGTCATTTCACATGATCACACGACACCGTACTTAATTGATCGTCATCTTGCAAGGCAGCTTTATTACGCCCCTACCCGCACAAAGCCATGAGAAAGCGCATGGCCAGTATGTTGTGCTGCATCGGGCAAATATCCCATGTTTCTTCAAACACATAAAGCCAACGTGATGAGGGGTGTCTTCCGTTTTCATGGAGCAAGCAATGCTTTTTTCATATCCAATATTATGGACAACTGCTGGGAACAGATTTAATGCTGGGGACCAACAGATTGTGAGACGTTTAGTGTGGGAGGCTGTCAAAGAGCCCACATTTGCCAGGGCTGTGAAAAGAAACACATCTGCAGAAAAAAAATCACATTATGTAGCCCTCCGACTTCTTTTTTTATGAAACCGTTTTTATGGATACCTGTATGCTGATTATGCAATGCAATATACATATAACCAAATGCATTGCATAACAGTAGCTTGGTTTTACACATTGTCCTTGGATTAGTACATGATCTAATCTTAAAAATTACCTCTGCTCCCCCTCTCCGCAATGCATTGACGCAATACAGAAATGACATGCAATACACGACGGAGTAGAGGTCTGCAGTCTGGAGGTCAAAATGCCTCTGAATTGGACCAAAATGACCTGTTATTTCCATTATGCTTCAATCCACACATCTGGATCTGTCAGAAAGTGCTAAAGGACCACGGCACAGCACGAATCTACCCTGAGCTTTGTGGGTCCCAGTGCTTATGTATTGCACTGTAATAACCTGTCAATCATGTGACAAAGTATGGCCAAGTGAGACAGTAGGGTGTTGCATGAACAAATAATCTGACTGCTACTGTGTTTTTTCTCAAAAAGAGGCATGATGATTCCCCCTACAAGGTTATATGGACACCCTAATTACATAAAAACTTTGTTAACTGAAATCAAGACAAATCATGGCACCTTTTTAATACGCTCTTGAAGAAAAGGACAGCTCAGACAGCTCAGAAACAATGGCTAATTCTGTGGAAAAAAATCGTTTGGAATAAATGCTAATGTTAATTGAAAATCAGCACCCTCATCTTGTTAATTATTGCTTTGATTGCAACAGTGGGTCTTGTATCGGTTTCTATCAAGGCTAAGATTTTCCCGGCCTCATGGCCTCCCATCTCCGCAAAAGAGCTTGTGCTCCGCAGTTAAATTGCAAGTGGATGTCCTGTGCACAGACCTCTTCGGGTCAATCCATCATTCCACGGCTCCACAAAAGTACTGAGCTAGAGGGTCAGACGGGACATGGCTCTTCCTATGGACATGCTGCCTGCACCACGCTCCCAGCATCTGCTTTCGGTTGTGAGATGCGTTGGCTTCAGAAAGAATGTGTCATTTGGAATTAAGTCTATTAAGACATTTCTCCCCCTCTGGGGTTATGGGAGACAGCGTGGGAGAGGCTTTGGCCTCTTCACTCCCAATTAAATGACAGTTCTCATGCATTCTGAAGCCAGGCCTCTTCAGCTTTATACTATTCATGGTGCCATGTTGGATCCACAGCTAAAATGTGACTAGTTAACAAAGCCAGACAAGTCAGCTTCCATTGACATATTACTGCACAGATCACACTAAACAGCTTTATAAATTGCTATTGGTCGTAACTGAGCCCATGCCACGATCAATAGGTTAGGGGATGTAGGAAATTCTGAAAATAATGAATAAATAAACAATTGGTGAGCTCTCAATGTTGTTACTTGTCTCCAGCTACGCAATTCACCAGCATGTGTCTTTCACCACATTTGGAATCCACAACTTTCTTTACTGGGGTGGGTGGGGCTTTCAAATCGTGCCAAAAAAACTAGCTTGAATCTTGCATGACAATGATATTCCGTTTACTTTCTTCAGGCCTAGATAGAAAGACTTCAGCTGGTGTCAGGTGAAAATAAATTATCCTTGTAAGTGATTTGATAAGCATATGATTACGAAACACTTCTCGGAACAGCAGCAGCAGCAACCCCCATTTTGAAGCATGTGAATCTATATGCAAGACTGCCATTCATTTTTACCAAATGTCTTTGGGTTCTACATTTTTATGGAACACAAGTACTTAATATGTATGTTACCATTGATGCACACTGTGTCCTATAGCTTTGTTTTCAAAAATCTCTTTTTGTAATTTTTTCATCACTCATCTAGTATTGCACAGACGTTGCCGTCTGACATTTAGCGGCATGATGCAAATGTCAGTCAGATCTTCCTGTTCGGAAGGTTTAATGAATTCAGTACAATGTAAGCAATGTAATATTACATTGCAAAATGTGTTTCAAACCAGAAAACATGCACGGCCAACTAAGATACTTATTTGTTAAAGCCTAAATTGCATTGACGGTGCACCTTCAGCATCCTGTTGCAGGAGGTGACAGTATTGATGGCAACCAGTGTGAATAGTTCGAATTACCATGACATATTTTACAATAATCCACTGAGAAAAACCTCTGCACCAGCAGCCCACATTTCCGGTCATTTATTTCAAGGAGGACACCGTTTGCGTGATTTTAAGGTACAACATAACTTCATATGTGGTATTTCTATCTTTTTCCTGGGTTGTCCTTTATTGCATTTTTGTCTTGCATGTTTTGATGTGCACCTTACACCTAGGGGCCTTTCTCAGACACAGATTAAGACTAGCCTGGCAAAGGGTGATATGAGACCAACCCGGGTCTCCACGGCCATTAACAAGATGAATCTATTCATCTCTAGCCAGCAGAGCAGAATGAACCTGCAAAGCTCGTTTCCGTATTAAACACGCAGCTCCTTATGAATAGTTCAGCCGTCACGTTAGCAGAGCGGTTTAGTCCGAGACTAGGATAAACAGGAACAGGTTTAGTGTAGGGCCGTGCCACAGCTTTATATAAACCTTTGGGGCGAACGGCAGTACACTTGCCGCTCCCTCAGCATCCGCTTTCGAACTCACGATAATGCAGTTAATGAGCCGTGCACCACTGAGCAATAAATAAATATGTGCAAATGTGTGTACCCAAAGTATGCTTGGGAAAAATATTAATACATACACACAAATATGATGGGTGCAATATGAAGTCCCCAGACCACAAAACTTCAAGGGAATTATGGGGTTTTATTTCTAGAGGAGAAAAGCTCCTTTAGTGTGAGATGCGTTTATTTTCATCAAGCATTGCCTTCTGGCTTTTTCCCAAATGCACAGTATAATTCAAACCGACAGAGTGACCTCCATCATATATAAATATGGCCGGTCCCACTGAGTAATAATGAGATCAAATGAAAACACTCAAAGAGCACACGTTCCGCAGCCCTCAAGCACACTGCCCTTCACCACTCCTCGAGATGAGAGAGAATTCAGATCGCTGAGTAATTTCACTTTGTTAGATTGTATGGAGCCAGGGTGTGAGCGTTAAAAGAAATACAAATACAGCGACATCTCCTCGGCTTTCAGGTGGGAGCATTATCCTGGGCTTGGGTAGTACAGGAGCATAGAACTAACTCTAATACAAACTGTAAAGCAATATGAACAGGACGTGCAAGATTACAGACGCCGGGCATTATAGAGTGGTCATTGCTCGGTGACTCTGATATTCTTACAGGAAAAATCTCAACGGGGACAATGGGTTTTGTCACAACTTCAAATAGACTGGTCGACACGAGGTAAATACCATCTTAGAAGAGCCCTCTCTACACCCTGTAACGACGCCTTCGTCTTTTAAGGACCCTGAGATGTGGAGTGGACCTCTGGAGCGCGATGGGTACCGTTTAGTTGGTTGTAGACCACGTCCTCGAGCCGCTCCAGCCTCTGGATGATGGACTGCCTGTCCGCCAAGTTGGTAACTTTCCCATTCCGACTCCGCAGCCGCTGGTCCGACAGCTTGCCGACCTGGACGAGCTCCTCGGAGCGATCCTGGATCCTGCAGTACACCGAGAACAGTATGATGCCCACGAACACCAGGATGTTGACGGTCAGCAAAGTTTTGATCTTGCGTGCCACAGCCATGGAGCACCGCGGAGGGAGGGTGGAGGCGCGCTGCGCAGTCACGGCGAACAATAACCCATTTAGAGCGCCTGGCGTGGCCGCGCCACCGGAGCTGTCCTTTCAGCACCCGCCGCCGCCGCCGCCGCCGCCGCGTCGCGCCATCGAGCTGGCCGGACCGAGCGGAGTCGCCTCGAGGTTGTTCAAGGTTGCGCCGGACCGCCTCGGGGACTCATGATCTCCTCCTGGGGTTCGGTTCAGCTGCCTGTCGGCCGGCGACGCTGCGATCGAGGAGGCGAAGCCCTTACGTCAATCGATTTATTTCATTTTTCCGGTCCGCGCGGTTCCTCGTGCACGACGCGCCGGTGTCATCCGTCGCGCGGCTCTGGTGACATTCCCTCCCCTCCAGAACGCTCCGTCCTGGGCGAGATTCAGGCGCTGGAAGGAGCGTGGAGGTCGGTCGCTGCTTCGTCTCCTGCATGCGCTCCCCATCCCGCCTCCGAGAGGCGGGACAGCGCGGTGACGTGCGGAGGTACATTCATACATATTCAATTCCGGCCAGTTTCTCCGTTCCTTTTTTATTTAACCATGCGATACAGCTATCTGTGGCTGAACAGATTGCCGAGTCTGCAAAATATATTAAGAGCAATCGCAGCTGTTAAAGGTGCAGCTCTTGGCACCAGGAGAATTTGAACGCCATCAAAAAGGGGGCAGTATTTAACCAGAGAGCTGTGCACCTCTGCTGTAAGAATGAAGGAAATGCACAGATAAAGAATTTGTCTTTAGCCTGTCATGGCTGCCCACTGCTCACCAAGGGTGATGGTTAAAAAGCAGAGGACACATTTCATTGTGTCACCGTGTGCTGTGCTGCAGTGTTTCGCAATGACAATCACCTCACTTTTCACTGCTGCAGGGATGAAAAGCTTGAAATGTATTGAGAATATATGTGAATTTGGTCCACATAACATTTGACTTAATAGAACACTTCTAGAATACAATTCAAATGCAGATGTGGGGATGATTTTTGTCTTCGTGTTTTGTCGCTGATTGCAATATCTCTATATCTCAATATAGAGTGGGTTGTCTTGCAAAAGAAACCGATACATTTTTTGGTTTTGGAAAAGGCAGGCAACCAGTACAAAGATGGACTGATAGCTTTCATGACCGTAACATTCTGATTTCATCATTATTTAAATTCAGAAGGATTCTGATGATCTGCTTTTGTTGGGGTTATATCCTTTACTTTTGTAATATACCTGATATAAAAATTGTGTTCTCTTGCACGTGTATTTGTTCTGAGTGAGACCAATTCAGAGTTAAGAATGGTGGCAGGAATAGCCGACAAGAAACAAGGGAATAGGGAGAGCCATTGTTGCGTTTGTCTGTGCAACCTCTCTATTCAGTCTGCACATGTGAAAAAAGCTGGTTACCATGGTAACTTCCTAAACATTTTGTGGCTCATAGCTGGTTAGCATGGTAACATTCCTAAGCACAATGTGCAGCTGATACATGGTATCGTTCTCTGGCACAGTGTGCTGCTAGTTAGTTAACATTGTAACCTTCCTAAACACAATGTGCTCCTAGGTAGTTAATATGGTTGTCACGTCCGTGGGCTGATGGGGGAAGGGAGCGCAGAAACGGGACATGCTGGGAACAATGATTTATTATTACAAACACAAAAGAAAATGGCACGAGGGCCAAAACAAAGGAAACCAACGAAAAGGAACCCGCAGGTGTGTGGTGATTGTCAGGAGCTGAACACAGACACAAAGTATGTAACGGATTCCACATCAATGTCGCGCCTTGGATTGTCTTCTGCATTCCGGTTTTATGGAGTCCCGATCCATTAAGCCCAATTGGTGCCAGGTGCAATGGATCGGGACTCCATAATCAGGTGCATGGCCACCTGCTGTGACAGCCTCATGGCAACACAATGGTAACCTTCTTAAACACAATGTACTGCTAGCTAATTAACATGGTAACCTTCCTAAACACAATGTGCTGTTAGGTGGTTAATATGGTAACCTTTCTAAACACAATGTACTGTTAGGTAGTTAATATGGTAACCTTCCTAAACGCAATGTGCTGCTAGGTGGTTAATATGGTAACCTTTCTAAACACAATGTACTGTTAGGTAGTTAATATGGTAACCTTCCTAAACGCAATGTATCGTTATTTAGTTAATATGGAAACCTTCTTAAACACAATGTACTGCTAGCTAATTAACATGGTAACCTTCCTAAACACAATGTGCTGTTAGGTGGTTAATATGGTAACCTTCCTAAACACAATGTACTGTTAGTTAGTTAATATGGTAACATTCCCAAACACAATGTGCTGCTAGGTGGTTAATATGGTAACCTTCCTAAACACAATGTACTGTTAGTTAGTTAATATGGTAACCTTCATAAACACAATGTATCGTTATTTAGTTAATATGGTAACCTTCTTAAACACAATGTACTGCTAGCTAATTAACATGGTAACCTTCCTAAACACAATGTGCTGTTAGGTGGTTAATATGGTAACCTTCCTAAACACAATGTACTGTTAGCTAATTAACATGGTAACCTTCCTAAACACACTGTGCTGTTAGTTAGTTAATATGGTAACATTCCTAAACACAATGTGCTGTTAGGTGGTTAATATGGTAACCTTCCTAAACACAATGTACTGTAAGTTAGTTAATATGGTAACCTTTCTAAACACAATGTACTGTTAGTTAGTTAATATGGTAACATTCCTAAACACAATGTGCTGCTAGGTGGTTAATATGGTAACCTTCCTAAACACAATGTACTGTAAGTTAGTTAAAATGGTAACCTTCCTAAACACAATGTACTGTTAGTTAGTTAATATGGTAACCTTCATAAACACAATGTATCGTTATTTAGTTAATATGGTAACCTTCTTAAACACAATGTACTGCTAGCTAATTAACATGGTAACCTTCCTAAACACAATGTGCTGTTAGGTGGTTAATATGGTAACCTTCCTAAACACAATGTGCTGTTAGTTGGTTAATATGGTAACCTTCCTAAACACAATGTACTGTTAGTTAGTTAATATGGTAACATTCCTAAACACAATGTACTGTTATTTAGTTAATATGGTAACCTTCCTAAACACAATGTGCTGCTAGGTGGTTAATATGGTAACTTTCTTAAACACAATGTACTGTTAGTTAGTTAATATGGTAACCTTCCTAAACACAATGTGCTGTTAATTATTTAATATGGAAACCTTCCTAAACACAATGTACTGTTAGTTAATATGGTAACCTTCCTAAACACAATGTGCTGTTAATTATTTAATATGGAAACCTTCCTAAACACAATGTACTGTTAGTTAATATGGTAACCTTCCTAAACACAATGTGCTGCTAGTTGGTTAATATGGTAACCTTCCTAAACACAATGTGTAGATCTCTTTGATATTATGTCAAAGTTCCATGTGATCAAGCCAGAGGCAACTCCCTCTAACAGGGAGAAAACCTTGAGAGGAACCTAGACTCGACAATGGGAACCCATCCACCTCTGGTCAGCACTGGATTACGATGAAATACATCCAGAAAAGGATGGCATATAAAGGTTACTGCAGTCCACTTGTGTATAATGAATTAGCATCCAGGTAGTGTGTTAGATTCCCAGCAGGTGACGGTCAGATGTGGTCAGCAGGACCAAGTAGTCCATTGAGGTCGGCCATGTCACGTAATCATTCAGAACCAGGAACCCTCCCAGGCAATATATACCATCCACAGTGGAGTGGATGGTGAAGGATAGAAAAAGGAACAGTGAGTTAGTTAGGTATGAGATAGCTACAAATAACAGTAATTGAAAAGAGAATGAGACATTTCCGGTGGCACTAACTAGTGCAGTGTTTCTAATGGTGTTGTTAAAGGCTTGACTGTATAAGTAGGTTTTTAGCTTGGATTTAAATGCTGATACTGTACTTTCCTTGTAAGGTTGTTCCAAAGATGTGGGACTCTATAAGCAAAGATGTGGGCCTCTATTTCCAGCAGTGACTTTGCGTACACACGGGGGACAGCCAGTAAGCCTTGTCCCAGAGAACGAAATGCGTGTGGTGGGTCCTGAGGAACTAGTATGTCAGTAAGATAAACTAAGAAAAGACCATGCAAAGCTTTACAGGTGATAGGCAGAATCTTGAAGTGAACGCAGACCTTAACTGGAAGCCAATGTAAAGAACACAATACAGCGTTATGTGATCTAGTGCATGTAGCAACCTGTCTTGGGCATCCTACATGTCTGTTCAGTTTCACTTGCACCAGTGGATCTGATGCCCCCTGCTCATGCTGGAGAATTTGTGAACACTCCCTTTTTTCATTTCCAATATCTTTAAAATAGTTATTATTTTAACAACTTTTAACAACCGAGCATGCAAACTATTAATGAGGTTGGGGCAATGATGGCATAGTGGCTAAGGAAACGGACCCGTAATCAGAAGGTTTGAATCCCGAGGTGCCACTGAGCAAGGCACCGTCCCCACACACTGCTCCCCGGGCGGTGGGTGGTGGGTTAAATACAGAGGACACGTTTCGTTATGTCACGATATGCTGTGCTTCACAATGACAATCGCTTCTTTTTGTCTTAATATTCACATGTTTACTGTTTGCTTTATAGGACACATATTTCAAATAATTGTCTTTATCTGCAGGATTTAATTTGATTTCCATCTGAATACGAATAACTTTGAATAAGGGGATTTACTAGACAACAAAAAGTACATAGAGACTCACAAAAGTACATGGTGGATGCTCAATGACCGGGCAGCAAACAAGATACATTTTTAAAAGACACAACAGGTGAACACAGTCAGGCACGGGATCAGGATTGTGACAGTTTCACATTTCACTTCGGTTGTAAAATGGTGCTGAGGTGTCTGCTGTAGTGCAGGTACATTTACAGACACCCTCAGCCACAGCGACTCGCAATCAGTAATGCAATTTGTGAAATGTTTCTTTAAATGTCAGTTTCATCATTTATAGCACAATAGATAGTTCACATGCCATTATCCTCTAACACCGACACAATTTAATATATATATTTTGTCAAAACAAAAACATGTTAAAAATTCACCTCAAATTTGTTCCTGCCTCAAACATTAAGATTCAGATGAATAAGCATACTTATGCACTATCCAGTTCTGTACTCTTCTAGTGCACGGTGCAGCAATGCGGACATCACCAGAAATATCATCCCATTTGTGCAATCGGCTCTTTGGTGGAAATTTAGCAATCTTATTCTGACCTAAGAAGAAAAACACATTTTTATGAGCCTGACTGCATGTCTCTATTGCACAGCATATAGAAGCACCATTTTTTTTGCCAGCCTCGCTCCTTGATCATGGTCCTGTTTGTATATTCACCACACACCCACCGAAAAGGCTGAGCCAAGATGTTACCTTTCATGCCTCTTAGCACAATTAGCCTGGGATGCTTCCAGCAACACCTCAGTCACACAGTTCGCAGCACGTCAGCACGGCTTACCAGATGTGAGAACGGAAAAGGGAGAGAAGGGGAAATGTGCTTTTTGCATAACCGCCCTCTTCAGTTCTACTTTGCCGATTCAACGTGGCAGGTAATTAATGAAATATTTATTAAAACACTCTATCATTTGACAAGACAGTGCTCCACATCTCTCCGCCATACCGCCCCCCAACACAGTCAAAGTGCATCTCACGTCTTCAATGTGAAACTCATCAGTGCAGTTTGGTTGAGGTTATGAGCCCGGGCACAGAATTACCAAACACAAAAAAAACGGTTGAGGCCGTACCACTCAATTACAGTTTACTGCACTTGTCCCCTCGCATTTATCAGTGTAAACAAACAAGTGCCATTTTATAGCAGTAATCTTAATTTTCTTGATAATTGAAGCCTGAATGCTTCACTTGGGATTTTCTGAAATGTTATGATTACATCACACAGTAGCAATCCTGGTAGAAGCAGTTCAATTATGAAATTAGATGGAGTTCCCGTGTGCAAAGCTTCTCACGCAGCAGTGGTGTGACAAAAGGCAATAAACACATAAGAAAATTAATTATATATGTATTGTATTGTATAGTTGGTCACACTTAATTATGTCCTTCAACGGGAGGATACATTTTTCCCTAAGGACCCTACTATTTAGGATATAGTGTGACAAATTCAGCCCAAAATTGTCCATGTCAAACCACCCAAGAAACTTTACCTGCAACTTGTAACATACTGAAATAAACTGGTTCCTTAGTGCCCATTATGTAAGTAAAAAAAAATAATTATGATAAAATAATTATCAGTGGTCCTTGTTGCACAAAACAGTTCACCAAGCATAAGATTCAAATTCAAATTTTAGGTGGGAGCGGTGTGTGCGTGTAAGGATGTTTATGTAATTTTAATAAGACATAATAATGGTGGTAGTAGCCTAGTGGGTAACACAGTCGCCTATGAACCAGAAGTCCCAGGTTCAAATCCCACTTACTACCATTGTGTCCCTGAGCAAGACACTTAACCCTAAATTTCTCCAGGGTGACTGTCCCTGTAACTACTGATTGTAAGTCACTGATAAATGCTTTAATGTAAATGTAATTTTTAGGTCAGAGGCAAATTTACAATTCTGTGAAAATATGCAAATAAATAATCTACTGATGGCTGAAACTTCAGGGGGCCAGTAATTACCAATACAGCACAGTTTTTGGTCTTAGTAAGAATCTACATCCAGAAATGATGTCAACGTGAATGGGACTTCTGCATATGAGTGATGCTAGGTTTACATTTAGCTGATTTTTGTACACAGCCATCAAAACCTTTGCCCAAGAGCCTGTATTAGAAACTTTTGCACTGATCCAGAGGCTGTTTAAACTTAGGCAGAGTTGCCAGCACTCTATCTTTTGGATTCAATATCACACTTTCAGCTTCCCGTCTCAAGGTCTCATGCCACCCAAACGAATCTCATGCCAAAAAAAACAAGCTGTGATACAGTCACTCCCAGATGCATTGAACTGAGGTGTCAAAACTGACCATACCATGAAACATGTTGATGCAGCAAATAATCAGCTTTTCAGAAGAATTGCACACATGGAACAATCACATAAATAAGTGAGTAACTGCACTCTCAGGACAGAGTTTGGTTTATTAACAGAGTCGGGAAGACACGGCAGGTCAGACAAGTAATTAGTTTCCTTATCCTATCTAAGTCAAGCACCCAGGAGAAATGCATCATTGCCTCATTTATCCTGTCACACATAACATACCTTGACAAATCCTACCAAAAATTGGTCCCTACTTTCAGAAATTGATATTATTAGTAGTAGTTGTAAACGCAGTACTATTAATGTTATTGATTATAATGATATGATTATAATGGCTGTGTTGGACTGACACCCTGCCCTGAGTGAGTCTCTGCTTTGTGCTTAATGCCACAGGATGGATTAAGTGGTTATGGATATTGAGATAGTGAATTATTACTATTTTCTGAAATGCATTTGCATTATATATCAATTTTGCAGTTGTACTGGGACATCCAAATGGACTATCCCACCAGCACCCAACCTGTGGTCCTAGTCTGATAAATGAGAGGTTGGCTAACAGCCTTTATAGTGTACATGGGTGCATATGTGTCTTTAAGGTACACAGTGTACCTAAACGGTGGGTGTTCTTCTCAGTGACTATTGAGTACAAATCAAACTCTACCATAAATTATCAAAAGAGGAGCAAAAACCCATTCTCAGACAGCTCACACAGGGATTTCAAGCAACTATCTATCAGGCATAATGAGTGGATAACATAGACAGTCCATTTGTCTTTGATTAGACTTTTTGATGCAGTGATTCATTCCCCTGGCTGCCTGTTTCATTATTCTTTCTAATTACCTGCACCAATTCTCCCTCCAAACCTCACAGTGCCAGGGAGGCATAATTGCTTTAGCCATAAATCAAGAAACATCCAGTAAGTCTCAGGAGTTTTGCACGATTAAATAAATGCTCTGTTTGGGTGACACTGGAAGTGCTAAGCGTTTATTTACATCAGTAATCTGTGAACAGAAACATGTGAACAGAAAATTATGTTAACAGAAGGGACAGTTCTTCTAAGTGTATATGTGAGAGCTGTATGGGGGAAAAAACGTTAACTGCATGTTATTTTGTGTTTCTTATTTGTAATTAGAACTTTTTTGAGCTGAGAAATTTCTTCATTCCCTATAATAGATCTGTCTATATAACATAGTGTTAAGGTGTTTAATAATAACTATTATACTCTTAAATAAACTGTAATACCTCATGTGTTAAAGATGATTCAATAACCACAAACAAAATTGGAAAAGGTTCTTCAGGAATATTGACCTTGAAATGAAGCTTGCTCAGGAGCTTTATTTAACTTTAAGACACCTTTCTGCACTCAATTAAAAATTATAGTCACCACCGAATGGTACAGGATCTGGACCCCAACTTTGGGACTTTGGGATTCTGTAATATGTAAAATATATTTCTGAAGTACAAGATCTGCCATTTCAAAAACAGAGTATGTGGAGTGCAAGTGTACTTTTTTAGTTGAATTTTATACACTTACACATCACAGCAAAGTATTTACGGTAGATCAAGCCTTATTGTGCATTATGGCAATTTACCTTTGTTCATGAAGCACGATTTAATATTACTGGTTCACAAACAACACAAGATTCAACATCTTTTTTTGCCAGCATATTCTCCCTTCCTGAATCCAATAGATTCATTGCAGAAACAGGTTTGAGGCATTATTTAGAAGTGATCTCAATAGTGTGTACTTCTAATTTTTTTGCGTACTTGTATTTGATGCCTGTGGTGTAATTTACTGTAGATGTATGACTATATGGTTTTTGACCTGAATAGTGGAAGTAGTCGAGCGAACAGTTAAGGATTTGTGTTTAGAGATTTCAGAAATTGAGTGTTTTAGTAAATAAGAAAAACCTGTAAAAGGATTAATGATTTAAAGAATCTTGCATTACTCACTAATGTTAACATTGTAATTAACTTCATGCCTGTTGCTAAATGTTGTTTTTTTACATGCAATAAAATGTGATGGAAATAATGTTTCAACTTCCCATCTCACACTGTACTAGTATGTTTGACGCATTGCATATGTCAGTCTTTTCACATTTTATATCTTATTCTTTCCATTGGTTTCTGTAAGTTCTTCGGTCTTCCAGATCATGCTCTTATATCTTTTGGAAATGAATTTTTGGACCGCTGCTATATACAGTGGCGGTGTAATGAAAGCAGAAGCAGACACAACTGGGTCTGATAGCCCAGAGCCAGTAGGATAATGACTGAATGATAATTTTCCTGACATATTACCAAACTAACATCATTACTTGTAATTTTTCATGACATAGCTATTTTAATCTACAATCAAAGATGTAAAAAAATGAATAACTGTCTCATTTCCTGTTTCACATGCAGTGCAATGATAAAAGTTTAGATAACTTTTCCCTTTGGGATCAACAATTATTGTGACAAACTGGGGCAATCGGTAGTCTAAAAGAATAGAGACACATTCTGGCAAAACACAATTCATTTCTTAATATTGGGAATTTGATTGTAGAATGATAGATGAATACATTTAAATAATTGATCTGGCTGTTAACTATACAGTTATTTGTGTTATTTTTCCTATACATTTGACATAGTCCACCCGCTTGGATCTTTTGAGTGTGTTGAATAAAGGCTGCAGAGTGAGAGCGCATGATTCGTCCTGGCATTTGATTAGAAGGACGAGTGGGGGACCTTGGCAGGTAATCAGAGCTAAAGCCCTTTCCTAATATTGCAGCTTGTGCTAAAAGAAGACCCCACCTGCTGGGCGTCTCTCCAGAGACCGGGCTGTGGTTCATCGCTGTGCCGCTCTCTGCCCATCTGCATGCCTTCGCCAACCAGCTGCCATTGTCATCAAAGGCAGACAACATGCATTAGGAGGGCAATGGACACACACACAAACCACAAACATCACACATCCTCCGAGCTGAAAGAGCAATTCTGTTAAACCACCAGGGATCAGGACGCACAGATGGCCGACAAAAATCCACGACTGGAACACAGCACCGGCATCCTGTGTTTGGCCAAGTCACAGCACAGAAGTCTCCCATCAGGTGTCTGCACAAGACCATGTGTTTATCGACAGAAGCTTACAACACAACATAGCTCGTTTGCTGGTGCAAATCTCTCTTTGCATTTTGTAAAGTGTAAGTGACTTACAATGTCCTGTTCCCCTCCTGCTAAACCCTCTCCTCGCATGATTGTAATTAAAGATAGGGACGTGCGCCGGTTTCCTCGAGAAAATAATTCCGCAGTGAGGTGGGGAGTCTGGCTTGCCACAGGGACCACACAGGGCCAGACTGGTGGTGGAGATGTACCCAGGTCTCCACAGCCGCCCCCAAGGGTCCTTATAAGCGATTAGACAGCGAAAGAGAGAGGCTTTGCGTGACATGCGTGTTCAAACGAGGGATTATAAGGCATGGAAGAAAGAAAAATCGTTCTTTTTTTTTTTTTTAGGTTTTGTGTCTATAATTTAAAATGCTGAGCAGGTGCATGAAGAAAGCCACGCCACCATGTCTATGAGGAGGGTGGGAGAGAAGCACTACCAGAATTCTGCATGTTCTCTCCAACAATAAATGGAAAGTAAGGTTGGCTCATATTTGGAACAACCCTAGCGGAAAACTGTTGAATATTGCAATGCTTACATAATCAGATTTTTTTTTTTCTTTTGCAGAAAGGCATCCATTTTATGAGCCGTGTAAAAAGTCAACTGGGCATTAAATCCAGAATGTGTGATTTATGGGTGCCAATTCTTCATTCTGCATTTTTTAAAATCTTTTTGTCGTCTGAAGTCAAATGCAGCTTATTATTTTGAGAGCTTTTACAGAGAAAATACTTTTTCGTTGTTGTTCTCCTTTCTTTATGAGGTAGAAAAACATCTGCTTTTTCAAAATCTCCAGATATGGGTGTTTTGCATAAAACCCATTATCACCAAAGTATTTATATGGTCTTCAAAAAAACTGATTCAATTTGCGTGTTATTCTCCGAGAAATTAACAGTTTTTTTATTTCAAACCTTTTTTTAATAAATGGGTGTATTCAGAGAATAGGTGTAAATTTCCTCTGCAACATATTCATTTTGTAACCCTGGAAGACCTTCATAGACACATGTACCATAGGTCAGTTTTTGAATGCTGGTTCTAGATGTTGAATTTAAACAAATGACGGCATGATTATGGCATGTAAGTGAATATGGCCGGTGAAGTGAAAAACATTGACCTGCATTGTCTGAGCCAATAGAAGAGCTACGGTAGCTAAAATTGCTGATAGAAATGTGACAGAATCCACTTGCAGTTTGTTGCTGGAGACAGGGTTCTGGGTGTTCATGCTGACCTGTGTCCATCAGTAATAGCACCTACAAAACGGGCACCTGAGAACCTGAGAATCCGAATTGGCTCACGAAGCAGGGAGCTGGTCTGATTATTCACATTTTGCATCTTTTGCATCATGAGTGTGTGTTAGTTGTATGTCAGTCATGTTTGTTGCCAGTCACCAGACACATTTGTTCCATTTCAGTTATTATGAAGAAATATTAATAGGTTAATATAAAAAGATAAATAAACAAATGAAAAATAAACAAATTAAAATGACATATTTCAAGTTGGCCCAGGGTCTATGTTAAGGATCTGAGACCTCGCACTTCTGATAATGCATTTTTAATACAGCTTCACTCAAGGCAAGCACAAATCATTGAAAAAATAAATAATAAGAGCAGAGCTCTGCCCTTCCCCCAAAATGAAATTGCAGACTGTCTAAAAAGTGCTTTATGTCTACCAGCATTTTTGAAATCATTACACTGAAAAAATACAGCACTTTAAAAGCATGCTGCTGAATTATATATTCTTTGATGTGCAACGCATCCGCTTTGTCAGCTGTCCTTGTGGAAGAAAATGGGCTCGGTATGAAACATGCTTCTTCATAAAATAAGAATACAGCTCTGTTATCATCTTACTTTGAGGAATAATTCTTTGAAACAATTATTTGAAATATTTTAATAATTATAAGAAGTATTTCATTATTTTTCTGAATAATGAAATATGAACCATAGTTGTCAAAAGAACTATATTTCATTTATTATTTTTTGGACATTTTAAACACATCCAAATCACACATAAGGGCTATTGGGGAACCATACAAAAAAGGAAGAGAGAGTAGGAGTGCTGACCTGAGATTATGATTTATAAGTCATTGGTTCTCACAATACATTCATCTTCTATTGGCGACGAACAGTAAAAACAACACCAACAAAAACTGCTTGCAGCAGACCAAATGAACGCATATAAATGTATCTAATCATTTTGTGAATTAAAAAAATGGATACTTAAATGTATCCGAAGGAGTCCATTGTCTGGTGAATGTTATAGTCAGTAAGGCTGTAAATATTGTTAATAGGAAACAAATACTGGGTCAGTTGGCTGCAGCAAAATCTATGAGCCCCTTTTGAATTCGCAGGGAACTTCCACTCTGACATTCCCATAAGGCATCAGCCATGTTACAATAGAAACAGCCGCTGGATGCACTCTGAAGCTGATTGGCTAAAGCTTATTAGAATGAGTCCATTTCACAGACTGGCCAGCTCCTGTCTTAGCTCATTTTGCTCAATTGAAATTTTCAGGTCTTTATCCGTAACAACCTTGGTGACGCCCTCTCCGCTGGACGGATTAATTCCACATTTTCATGATCATTTCTCTTTACCATCTGGCAAGGGTGTGACAGATCATCTGATCTCATTTAATATGATATCAGATGCTCAGAATATGAAAAGCAAGGAACCAAATGAGTGTATTACTTAAATGACCTTTCCTTTGCATGTCTTCTCTCATGGGCAAATCACTATAAGGAATGATACACGATAGTCTTGTATTGTAAAAATTAACATTAGCTTTTGTGTTCACCTCTGCTAGATTTGGATTGAGAAAAGGATCAGCCTGTTTTGCATTTACAGTGACCTCCACTGATTTAATTATAAATCCCATTGCCAGGGATGAAACAGAAACGAAACAGGGACAGAACAGAACCCTCACTTTCTTTTATTAATAACAAGAAGTCTTGTCTGCTGTTGCCAGGATCTGGTCCGGAAGGGGACACTCCGGGTTCAGACCGGAGTTTCATGTTCGGCCTGTGTTTCCATGATTTTTGATTGTTTTCCCTGTGCCTGCATGTATAAATCTGCCCTGTTTGTGTTTGTACTCCATCAGGTTGTTGTTGTTGATGTTCACACTGTTGTGTGCTTTGTGTAATAATCCCCTGTATCATGAATCATGTGTATGCACCCACACATCTTTTTTCCTCTACTGCTGTATTAATATTCCACTTGCCTTCTCCTCCACCTCCATGTGATTTAATTTAAAAGGAATATCATTCTTTCAGCCCATTTCATTTTTTTCCCCCAAGCTGATCCAACAGAACAGTTGGGAATACAAGCAACCTCTAATCCCTTCCATAAGTGGCCAGATCTTCTACCGTACAAGGTACATATTAATCTTCCAAACGTGATTTTGCTTTTATACCACAGTAAATGCAAATGAGCCTATTTAATGATGTTTAAATGTCACACTTTGTCTTTGTGAACATTCATTTTCTGGCCATTTGTGGGCTGATATGCATTTATGCTTTAGGCAAAAACAAGTAAGGCAATATGGGCACTGTGCAATATTTAATTCCAACAGTGTGGCTGTAAAAGGCTTTTCTGCATTTTACTGCTTTAATGGACAATTTTCTTTTTTTCTACTTGCCTCTAATTAATCTAATTTCAAAAGTAGAGTTAGTCGAGTCTGGCTATTTGCTGCATATGCTATCATAGTTACAGGGTCAATCTGGGACACATCGTGGTCCTTTGTTGACCATCAAGAAAATATTAAAATCAATTTGACTTTTAACTGTTCTCTGGTAGTTCCGAAAGATCCAAAATTAAACGTCTTGAACTGACAGTCCTACCTGTAAGGAAATTATAGCTCATAGAAGCATTTGTCATCTTGTAACTCTGTGGCTGAGGTGAGTCAACAATGTGCAGCAGGAACCAGGGAAACATCACACATTTGGGTTTTAGAGGATAAGAAACCATATACCCAAGTCTAATCTCAGTAGGAGTTTGCCGAGGGCTTATGGGAGATTCTGGAGGATTCTGTGATCAGCCTAAGCTTTTTTGTCCTGAACACTGGGCGCTATCACTGATGTGAACCTAAAACTGCACACCCCCCACCCTGAGAACCGCTATCTAGAGTGCAAAGCGTGATGGCTGCAGAGTAATGTTATGGTATGTATCTCCGCCTGAGGGACTTGAAAGCTCATAAAAACAGAGGGCAAAATGGATGGCCCAAGGTAAAGAGAAATCTTGGAAGACAAAATGCTGCAGTCTGCAAGAGGACCTGCACCTTTGCGGAAAATTAATCTTTTGTTGGTACAGTGGACCAAAACATACAGCAAAAGCAATATTGGAATGGTTTAAAGAGGAAAAAAATATCAATGCGCTAGCAAGCCAGACAAAAAGTCAATGTACTTCAAGGGCCCAATTTATATGGGTGTCAGGCCTATACTTAAATGACCTTAAAAACTGCCCAAAGTAAAATACAGCCTGAAGTTTGTTGAAACATTTGTAAAATGTGCTGCATCTCTGTATCATAAGAGCCATACCAATTGAAAACAATGGCAGATTTAGGGACAAGGCTTGAAGTCAAAATGCAATTTGATGTCATTTTTGTTGAGAAAATGCTGACATGCCGATAGTCACACCAACAAACAGTAACATGCCAACAGTGCACCCAGCCACAACCCCATTTAAACAACACCAGTATAAAAACCACTTGAAAACTGGAAATTCACAGAAAGAAAGACCACACCAACCGGGCATAGACATTTGGTAGAATTAGATTTATTTAAGACTTCTGGTATTGCAGAGGCTGTGTGGAGGGCTTAAGTGAAAATAATGTCGGTTGAAATTTTAAACAAAATCACTATTGCTTTAAATCCTAAAAATCTTTTCTCATGGACACAGTGGTAGAAATGAGGTAATGTCAATGCACAAAATGGTTCAATAAAGGGCAAAAATATTACAATTCAATGCATGTTTAATTCTAATGCATGCAAATGAGTGAAATGTTCTTATTAGAACCACTGGGTGTTCTGTGTGGCTCTTGTCCATCCACTGCAGCTCCAAACAGAGAATAGGAGCTTGGAATAAGTAATGCAAAACAGCTCAGGAATCTTAGGTAGAAGAGGAGAATACACTCCTGCTGAGCCTGCTAATGAGTTTAACTTCAGAGCTCAGACATTGTCCTCCCTATGCACATATTAATTTCATGCAAATGGATGCTTGCAGTGGCGCCAACATGGTCCCCTGCTATTTCATTTTGCTCTTATCGCAAACAAACATTGGTGTGGGGGTTCGTCTGGTGCCCTCACACATCCCTCAGGTTCTGTTGTCTTGTCCCTCCTACTGGTGAGATAACCATAAAGGGCCAGGCTTCTCCAGCCCACTTATGGGTTTCACCTTCAAAAGTCCATGCCCCCCTACCAGGTTTAGAAGACTTGGCCTGGATATCGGCACATAGTCGCCCTAATCAGTTTGTAATTTAAACCACTTAAGGACTGAGCTATTCAAATCGATGGCTTTTGTTTGTGGTTCCTGGACAACTCCCCACTTCTTAGTAATGGCCCGTGGACGATGGATGGATCCTGGACCAACTGCAATCCTTGATCAATATCTTACAAAAGACATTGGATTTCTCGAAGCTTGCGAGCCGGAGTAGCTCTTTTGATTGGGTGTGGGATGAGTATGGGGGTTTATTGGGCTATTTGGAGTCTAAAAGCATATAACTTCACGGGTTCGCCTGAAGGCCCTGAACACTCCTCAGGGAAAAGCATGGTGCAGAGTCCACGTGCCTCCGTAGGGGGGTGAGTGAGAGATTTTTTTTGGCTGTAGAAATGAATCAGCAATGGCAACCCACTCAGAGAAAACAATGTCCTAGGAATTGCTTGGCATTGATTTTCAACCCTGCCAACAACAAAAGCAAACATACCATTCTCTTTCTGGCCCCGCCGGCGTTTTAGCCTCGCGCCTGTGCGGGGATAGTGCAAACACCACCTTATAATGAATATGGAAATGGTAACAAGAAACATATCTCTGCTCTGGACACTCTAAAGACCTTTTATTTGTTCTCTCAAACTGAAGGCCACAGGCTTTCCTAAAACAGCAAGTTTATGGTTCCATTTTACAAGACAGTAACTGCAGCTTTACTGCGGTAATTTATAGTAGCTGTAAAAGATTTATGACCGGCTGAAAGAATGTATATTGTATATGCTACATTTCCGCACACCTCTCGTGCTACAGATGTTGCCATAGAGATTGTTCGCCCCGCATTCCGTCAGAAGTTCCTCCTTGAAAAAAAATGAGGATCCACCAATGTTTTTTCCTCAAAGCATGCCGCACATCAGCCCTCCGCTAAAAAGAGATCACTGCCATAACTTGTTTAGCCTATCACCATCGGGGCGAAATTGCTGTCGGATGGAATGCGCTCGGCTTCAGTTAGACCCAGCTCCCCTTATAAATGTGTGAATCCGTTCTTTTCTCACAATTCTCCGCGAGTCACCGCAGATTAGGCCCAGCGGAGGAGAGGAGCAGATACCGGGAGTCAGCGTCGGCCATGCCTCAGTAACCAGGGGCAGACCACTGAACTGCGCTCACACACACATCTTCATTCCCAAAACAGGAAGGGAATGGGAAATAACTGCATTTTTTTAGTTTTCCTCTCATGCAGGTCAATTGATGATGCTGTGTGCGTGTTTGTATTCACCTAATGATTAAATGAATGAATAAATGCCTTTTTTTTGTCAATATACACATGAACGATGAGATTAAAAGCAACTCATCTAGTGCAGACATGTATGTAGGACATAACACAAGAAAAAGAGACTAGTGCAATAGGCTCTGTGGCGCGATCTTAAATACACATTATTTAAATATTCCATAGCAATGATGGTCATATACAATAAATAGTTGATTGTGGACAATGAAAATAATAATGTTGCACAATAATTTAAGTATTATTGAATGTTCCACAACTGATGAATGGAAGGAATTTCCAAAGAAGTTGTCTAAGCGTTATGAGCGTTCCGAATGGTAATGACTTTTGGGGAAAAGGTCGGTACTGTGCTCCTGAAGTGAAACAATGTTCTCCTTGGTTTTATTGGTATTCAAAGCCAGGTTGTTCTTTGAGCACCAGACTGCCAAACTGCCATCATTTATACAGGTTCAATTTGAAAAAGCCATCTTTTATTTACTAGTTTCTTATTTATTCCCTTGAAGAACATTTTAGTGGGTAACATTTCTTTGTGAGCCAGATGACCACAAAGTTGCAGATTCAAATCCCACTTCATGCTGTGTTTCTGGGCACTATTTTTAAACTGGTGATAAGCACAGTACCAGTTTGCTAGTGTTTAATATCATCCAGAATTCTGGAATGAGATTCTGCTGCACTGACCTGGATAGTCAGGCTAAGAAAACCCTCATAGCCCACCCTGCTTTCATTCTGTAAATAAATAAAAGTACCAAGACCTTGTAACACACTTAAATTGAGTAGTGCACTTGCCCCAACAAAAATGTACTGACATGATGATTACATCTAAATTATTCACAAATAGCTACTATATTTGCTGCTATATTTATACATTTCCCACTTCAAAGCCATAGGACAAAACAGCGACTTTAAAGCTGTTATATACACTTCATTTTCACATCATGTGAATACCACTCACCCTGGAGAGCATTTCTGAGATGTGATTGACTCAAACAGGCCACTAATGGGGTGGTGACACATGGAAGACACGTGTTTCCTCACTCTACTCTACTCTACTAACAGGTCTGGGATTGACGGACTCTTCAACTTCTGACTGAGGCGTCAAATTCAGTCCAGCAGGTCTGTCATGCTGGGACAGCCGTCAGTATCCATGGCTTCACATCACTTGTTATTTTAGTTTAAATATTGCCTTGTGTTTGAGTATGTTTTAGATAGACATAGATATGTAGATATGTATGATTAAACTAGGAGGCCCATTTGAAAAAAAACCTGCAATGTGTAAAGTCTATATTTCCCATTAGAATGTACATTTGTACATTTGAAATTGCTTAAAATGTTAAATTTGGATGCTAGACAAATAGGACAAGGTCATACGGCATTATATCGTGACCATAAAATAAACATACATCTGAAGAAGTTATGTCATTTCACATTAGCAGCATAAAGAAATTGTTTTAAAAAATAAAATAAAACAGCGCCATCGTTTATTTACTGTTGTCTTATATATTCCGTTGAAGATCAGTTTAGTGGGTAACATACTTGTTTATGAAGCAGATGACCACAAAGTTGCAGATTCAAATCCCACCTCATGCTGTGTTTCTGGGCCCAGTACCAGTTCGCTAGTGTTTAAATCATCCAGAATGAGAAGATAAATTGCGTGAGATCATCGTCTGGATCCTCCCACCGGCTTTCTACACACGGACACATAGTGTCCTTTTTTTCTCCTCTTTGAAACGCAAGAACTCACAAATGCTTCTATTGTTCATTTATGTAAATCCTGAGGACACTTTACCTTAAACTAGTGAACAAGCTTTATCCATTTCCGTTTTTAATAAAAAATCTGATTTGGTTGTGCTACATCTAAAGACATGAATGGGCCTGCAAGGTGCAGAGCATAAACTCTGATCCCAACCTGCTCCCTGGTCACAGAAACCGGCAGATGATATTTTCCTAATCCACTTTTGCCTTAATAGAGGTCAGGTTAGAGATTATAATCTGCACAGTGATGAGATGTTTTGTCCTACAAAAACGTATTTATTTATTCTTTTTTTTATGAAACGTTGCTGTTATTGTTGTTGTGATTTGCTGCGTTGCTTTAATTTGCTTGCAATCCTGAGCTGAATCTAGGCCAGGCGGCCTGGGAAAACAAGCAAAGGAACGTTCCTCGTCACTAGCCAGGTAATGCATTTCTTCCTGTCCACAGCCGCGGGGGGGTCCCGCTGCACTAATAAAATAGTCTCTTACAAAGGGAGAACAAACCCTTTACACTCACACAACTCTAAATTAATATCAGTGTTAGCATCTATAAATGTTCTTATCTTTTTTCTTGTAATATGCTCAGGACCGGCTTATCATAAATCAGACGATACGTTGCATTTAATAATCTGTTAAAAGTCCCATGCAGTGCTGCTTGTGAAATTGGACATTTTTATGCCGCTCCTAACCTCTATTGATTCGCCGAGGTCAAATAACGAATTTGAATTCCCGTGTTATTTTGAGCCACCAATGCCATGAATGAATTAGGTTGACGAATCTGTTTGTGCAAAGGGTCGAGAAGGCATTTGATTTTGATTCTCAAGGGCATCTGACTACGCCCCCCCCCCCCCTTCTTCCATTACCCAGAGTGCATCAGCATGTCATTACACAGCACACGGAGAGTGCACCAGATCAGAGCGATGGCTCCCATAACGGTGCAGGTTAGGATTGTAAATCCAGGAGTAAGTTCAGAATTCAATTGCCACAAAAGTCAGATAGGGGGAGGAAAAAAAAAAAGAAGATAAGTCCCTCGGAGCGCTCTTCCCAGCTGTGGCTCATTAAAATTATGGACACACGCTCTGGCTGTGGAAGCTGTGATTCTGCCCATGTTTGATATAATAAGATGAGTTTAGTGGGTGGAATGGGGAAGGATGGACCCTTCATCCTCTCCTTTGCCCTTCACAGATTTGTGCATCAGTGAGCAAGGCAATCTGGGAGGTGTGTGCCGAGACTGTGTACTCAGATGCTGCTGCCAGGGGCAGGTGTCCCATGTTGTTGCACCAGAGTTCACCCACGCAGCGCTGCTTGGACGGGCTGGGTGGGGTGCTGGGATTCTCACACCGCTGACAGGCCGGAAATGGGCACGGGTCTCGAGTGTGCACACACCTTCGCTCAGTGAGCCAGACGGGGTTGAATGTCTTCCTCTTGCATCAGAAAACATTGGCTGGATTTTTTTTTCAGAGAGTGCTAGAAGAGGGGTGCCTTAAAAAATAACCTCAGAGCCAAAATGCAGCAGCCCACTAAATTAATTTTCTTTCACGGGTGGATTTAGCAGTATTGAAATGTCATTGAGAACCTAAATGAGGTTTTCTAAACACTATTGTGATGCCCTTTTCTGGCCTCTGGAGGGCGCCATCATTATGTGTTTGAATAATTACCCACATCATTGCCCTTACTCTCACCCTATACATCAGGGGTCACTATCCAGCTCTGCACAGCGTTGACCTTTGCGTGTTCCACCACACCTGGTTTTCTTATAAACTGGCTGCTAATGAGTAGAGAAGTTGAATTCGGTGTTGTAAACAAAGCTAAACCCCCAAAAAACGTGCAGCACCAGGTTTGGTGACCCCTGCTACATATATTCTCCTTGTCCTTTGTTCCCTGCCTCACAACCTCAGTGTGTAAATGTGTCTGAAATGAGCATTTTTCTTTTTTATTAACTTGCCACGTTTCACTCTCTCTCTCATTCAATTAGGTTTGATATTTGCACTATTATGTTTCACATGCACCCACAACCTGCTTGTGCAAATAATAATCACACGACTTATTTTTTGTTGAGAATTGATGTATGTTAACTTCATATTGTCAGCACTCCTCAGCGGACACTCCAGCTCTGCTAATTATTCTGTGATGAGTTACCTGGTGGCTGCGGAGGTTCAGTACTGTGGCAAACAAAGGACTGGCTGACAGCAGAACACAAGGAGCTCCTGAAATCCCAACTAATTGGGAGAATCCACGTGGCTGCCAGAGCAAGGGGGCGAGAAGGGAGTGAATTGGCGTTAGTGCTTCCGTTCATGCTTGTACTTCACTATTTGGGGCTGTCTTGATTCAGGGGCTGAATCCTGCTGCACTCTCGTCAGGTTGTTAATTAGCCTACGGATAATTATATAGCGTCTCCAGCCGCCACATTTTTTAACATTGGGCATCACCCCTGAAAATTCTGCCATGATGAACAATTTCAAAGGAGAGTTCTCTTATTGAATGAACAGGTGATTCCAAAGAGCATTCTTCAGATGAAATTGCATGCTTTTCCATGTTATGTTTCCCACTGTTCCTGTTTGGCCTGGGAAATGAAGGTGGCCACATTGCTGAAGGACCCTTTGAATTGGAATGGCCTTACCAGACTGCTAACGTCACATCCGGTCTCTAAGGCATTCAGAGACACACCCAATTTCTTAATCCAGTTTGGTAGCCTCTCAGTTTTGAGAAATCGTAATGGACAGGATGTTGGTAAAATAGATACCTAAGGAACGTTTCATTGGTCTCTTTTACCAACCTGTTGTCTGTTATGATGAACTGTAATTTTTCTGTATGATTTATGAATAATATAATCCTGATTGCCTTACTGCTCAGTCCCTAACAAATTGTTGCTTTTTTGTACACCACACAACCTAAGACGTACTACTAAACTAGCTGTTTTCTAAAAATAGATTTTCATCGAACAGCTATGAGCAGATAAGAACAGTCTATAATGAAAACACTAATGTGTCCTTTTAATTTATTCCCATGTGCAGTCGTTAATGAATGGCTTGCCTTCCTAATGTCTCTAAAGATCAATAAAAAAACTTAACAGAAGCCCCACTGGCTGGCGTATTAACTGGTGGTCCGAGATTAACTGCGCCCACCGCACAACTTGTTCATTAGTGTTCACCTTCAGACGCTGCGGATGCAACTTTATTGCACCCCCACTCCTGTAGTGCCACATTGCCACTCGTTGCATGCAAACCGCAATGCACCATTCTGCCAAGCAGGACATGCAACGCAGCAAGGGCACAGACAGCAACCCCCACCCCCCACCCCTCTCTCTCTCCCCCTCTCTCCTTCTGTCCCTCCATCATCAAAAAGAGCGCTGAGTCACTCCCACATGGTCCTCCCAGCAGCCTCCACTCGCTGATCAGGTTTCATTACCGCCGCAGTTCCAACCTCTGTCCCTCGGAATCTCAATGAGCTTCCCGTGAGCTTCGGAGGTCTCCGTAAGCCCACTCCTGCCATCACCCTGACCTTTCTCTGAACCCAGAAGGAAGCTACAGGGTTACAGTCTGTCCAGAAAAAAAAAAAGAAAAACAAAATGCAGAAAGAAAAAGCCTCAGGCCACGGACTTGTCATGCATCCTGTGCTCACCAGGTCACCAAGAAACCCCACCCCCAAGAATCTCTATTGTGCCTTAAAAGCATGGTCCCTAGCAGGAGATCGCTCTGTGGCATTTCCTGCAGATCAGTGGGTCTGTGATCCTTCAGCTCAGCAGCGGTGCAGTGTGGCTGTGTGTGATCACAAAGCTCTTCTCATAACATACTCCATTATGATGCACTTGCTGTGCTTCACAGTGACAATCACTTTCTTCCCTGCACAGTCCTAGTTCTGTGTGTGTGTGTGTGTGTGTGCGCGCGAGCACCCTATGAGTGATGAGTGAGTCCGAGACAAGACCCTGTCATGTGCAGCAGGGGAGGCTGGGCCGTCAGACAGTAGGGAAGATGCAGATGCATTCAAAATTCCAAATCATAACAGAACTGTATGTAACATAGGTAATTGAAGCGCAACAGTATACAATAAGATCGGAGGAAATTTGCAGGACACATATTTGCAAATATATAAATTCATATTGCCAGTTCATTATAGTGCAGCCTGATGAGGATCTGTGAGACTGGTTTTTATTGTCTGAAGACCATAACTGAGTACCATAATCACTTGGTAACAAGCCTCATTCCAACAATGATTCAAATTAAAAAGAAAATTTGAAGGTATGTCCCACATGACCACTTGAGGGGGGAAAAAATAATTATCTGCTTCTCTCTTTTGTATGGGATAAATATTTTAGACGTGAACGTTCTAAGAGGGATTGTTGGATTATCAGTCTTTTAACAGCATCTGCTAAATTGCACTGCATCAAATAGACTTTAAAGGTCTGCTTATTAAGCAAAAGATGAAGACTTAAACAAAAATGTTTGCTGAGCATTCAAGTACATAAGAGAATGAACTGAATAAAAAGGCTTGTGAGGTCTTGTCTGAAATATTCTTATTTGTATTCCATGCAATACAAAAGGTAAATTGATGGATGAGAATTTGCTGCCCTCTGCTGTGTAGTCTGTGCAAATTTAGACGTTGTATCCAGGGATTTTATACATTTATTTTAAAAAATCAAGTTAAAAGAATAAATATGTAGAAACCTTTTTGGTTTGAGTCTCATTTGTCCCTTAAGAGGATCATCTTTATTATATAAAGAATACAGAATAAAGTTCGATTTGCGCACAGTATTTTGTAAATATGTGAACGTGTGACGTTAGGGGGGCATTTGATGTCCATGCTCCCTATACAAAAAAAAAGGAAATTTTTGAAATTGAAATTGACAATGGAAAATAAATGTACAGTAGTACAGTCCAGATTCTGAACAGTTTCAATGTATGTTTTTTTTTTTCCTGTTGAGCACAGATTCATTCCAGGATGTAATGAGAGGGACATCACTGAATGAATGAAGATTGTTGAAATTATGTAAACCATGTTATATGTTCACCTGATTTTAACATCTGTGGTAGATTTTCTGTCTCCACCACATCATCAGAACATTAGATGAGGGAACATTTTTGGAAGAATGGTGTCCATCCCACCTGTAGAGAAAAACAACCGTGAGAATCTATGAAGAAAGAAGAAGAAAGTGAAGTGATTGTCACATGTGATACACAGCAGCACAGCACAAATGAAATTTGTCCTCTGCATTTAACCCATCACCTTGAGTGAGCAGTGGGCAGCCATGACAGGCACCCAGGGAGCAGTGTGGATTGGGATTCGAACCGTCAACCTGCTGATTATGGGGCCGCTTCCTTAACTGCTAGGCCACAGTGAGCACTGAGCGTTCTGGATGATTCTGGAGTATCCATCCTTTCATACACTACCAGGCAAACTGTTTGAATGCACCTACTCTGTGGTTAGGGAGACTAAAAGGGAGCCCTTTTGAAGAATCCAAGAAGTGGTGGCCAAGTGGGGCAGTGGTGGCCTAGTGGTTAAATGCAAAAGTCAATGCAAAAGTCAATCCTAATCCTGCACCTACAATCTTTAACAATCTGTAACAATCTTCATCAGTGAATAAAATGTATGAAATTACTCATATGGAGGATCTGCACTGACTGTGTCTCTTCCGAAGCTTAAAAATAGATTTTGGACCATGATCATTTACAATCTGGTTTGCCTTGCCAAGATTGTGAATGCCTTGATAATGATGAGCTGGATCAAGTTTCTGGGGTGGTAAAAACAATATGCTGATGCTGGACACAGGATCCTAAGGTTGTAGTCAAACACACACAGTAGCACAAGGCAAATTTGAAAAACGTTTTTTTCTTTCACTGTTGACACATATCAGAGATGTGAGGATTGAATATAGGCCACCATCTGAAGAGAAAAAAAAACATCTCATCATGGGATTGTGATAAACTGGTGTCATGAATACAATAATAATCAGCCTGACACACTGGTTTTTGACGGCAGCCACGAGAGGGCAGTTTGTCACAAGCTAGTGTCAGAAATTCTGTTTTCTCGGGTCAGACCAGGGAAATAACTAATGACTGCGGGCTCCCCAAGTGGAAGTCACAGTATGAGTGGAAATGGAATTACATGTGACCAGCATGTGGGGATCTCTATATCTCGGTTTCTAGGGGAAATGCAGTGCACACTAATACAGGCAACTCCAATTTAAACATTATAAATGTGTAAAAAAATAAATGTGTTAAAAAGACTGCCACTCACTACAAAATAATTGAATAATATATTAAATTTTTCCTATTCCTTTTCCTGAAACCTTGCTTACCACCTTTGTCTTTCAAAAAGGAATGATAATTACTATTATTACAATACTATTGTTATTATTAGTAGTATTTGTGTAATAGTAGTAACATATATACATCAGTTTACAGCAATAAGTGGCAAATCAGACAATAAGTGGCAAAACAGCATTCCATTTTATCAATGTGCACAATAAAAAAAAGACAAGATTTAAATGTTCAGAATGAAGACCACACAACATGATTCACTCTCATCTGCCAGTTTTAGTGCTAAAAGTATCTGGATATGAGCTTGATTCTGATCATTAAAATTGCATATTTTATCTGAACATCAGTAAAAGCATGTAAGAATTAACATGCTGAATTAACATTTTGGTTGATGGTTCGGCTGCAGCCAGCCTCGAGGTTTCTTTTCTGAGTCGGTGTCCCCAACTTCCCACTTTGCAAAAGGTCTGTTTTATTTACAGGCGGTCGGCAGTTTCCAGACTGGCTGCGGGCCCACAGCCCACACATCAGATGTATCACCTGAACGATTCTGACACCACAATCTTACAGAAGTGCCTTTAAATTACATTACCTTCTGATGCATAACAATCCCAAGTGCTGAATTTGAATCAGTGTTTGTTTAACTGGAAAATGTGTTATTTCACATTTGATTTATCATGCCAGAAGGTGAAAGGATGTTTCGTTTTACATTTGGAGGACATTAGGAATAGATTTGTCTCATTGTGAATAATAGATTTCATTCATGAGTGAGGAGAGCAGGTTTATTAATTCAAAAATTCAATCAGCTTCGATGCCTCACTGGCTTAATGTGCGTTTTGCCTTTACAAACTCAGATCGGCAACGTTTGGAACAAAGGAAGACAGCTTTTTCGGTTCACAAGATTAAAAAAAATTATATTCACGGAGAAATGAGCAAGGAGTTAGTCCAGGTTGTGTCATTCTTGCATTGTGCACAAAAACAAAGCACAATTGCATCTGCAACCAACTGTGTTTCATCACTGACAAAAGGGCACCTGCTTCGAAAATTGTTTTATGGAGAGGCAGGGGTTGAAACATACAGAGCCCCCATCATCTAAGCAGTTTTCCCGTTGCCGTTTTTTTTATTAGAGTGTGCATTCGAGGCTGATGAGATTCCCTGCCATCTCGGTTCAACCCAAGCCGAGCCGAATATGCATAATGTTGTATAAAAATGTGAGAAGGGGCAGCCTCTGCTGCGATGTGGAGGTGTTTTCAAGCCTCCAGGTTCGGATTTTAAAAGCGCAACCCACTGCTTTTTCCATTTTCTCAGCGCCCAGCTGGCTCTCCCACCACTCCAAGCAGCCACTTAACCTCCCCGGGCCTCAGTGACACCGACAAAGCCAGACGCGGGCTGAGTAGAGGAGGAAGTCGCACTCCCCCGGTGGAAAAGGAAATGAAACTCACAACTCATTTGTAATCAGGTGCACATGTGGAAGCGGCGTTCCGACTGGAAAAAAATGCGAATTAAACCTGCTCCTCTGGCTCAGAGGAAAGTGTTTCGGGCCTCGCTATCAAAGCAGCAGTGCATGAGATTTAGGGAGATCTGCTAACAGTAATGGAATGTTGAATTCATAAATATGTTTTTCATTAGTGTAACTATAAAGCTTTGTATTTTCATAAAGCTCGGGACTCATTCCAGAGATGAAGGAGTGAAGGGTGCATTTTCATTTCCCACAACATAAAGCAATTAACAAAATGGTTCAAGAAAGCGATGTCATCTTTTATTCAGGGTCTAGATATGATTCCACTAGGGTTGAGCTAATAGGCAAGGACTGACCATGGGTGGGGCACTAGGTCGCTGCAGGGCTACGCATTATTCTTACACTGCTGATCATTACACTGCTGGCCCTACTGCCACTAGGACATACTGGCATCAGCTCTCTGTAACAGGTCTTCAGATCAGGAGTTCCTTGAGTGGAATATTATGGAGTGTAACTGGAGGCTCAGTGGCGGTTGCGAGTTTGAATCCTGGCTCGGACCTTGTGTGCAGAGATTGCATACTCTCCCCATGCTAGTGCAGGTTTCCTGCGAGTTCTCCGGTTTCCACCCCGCAGAAATGGCAAGTCTGAATTTCCATATGTGTGAGTGTTATTGTGTGTGTGTGTTTAACACTAGAACTCCCAGAGAGGGGCCATTTGGCCCGGTTGTTTTTACATGGGGCCAAATGTTTTTTTACATGTTTTTTATGGGGGGATGGGGAGTGACACATTGCAATGGGCCATCCATTTACAAATGAATGGGAGCCAACTCTCGGTGATTGAGTTCAAATCAAAGGGCCATTTGACCTACTTCTGGTAGGGCTGAGAGGCGTCAGAAAAAGCCTTGACCTGGGTGAGTCCTCACTCTGTGCCCACTATCCTGGGATGGACTCCAGCAGCCATGACCCTGAGTAACAGAACTGAGCGGTTATGGTAAGAGAGTGAGAAGACACTGGAGGCCTTCTAATGATGTTGAACAAACCATTCACTTCTACACAGGGAACTCATGAAAATGACCAAAAGCTTCAGCACACTTCTGGAACACCTGCAGACAATTCGTTTCAGATGGATTGTTTCTAATAATGACAGATTATGAATTATGTCAGCAGTGTTGAAATGTGATGTGTTGATAAGACTGTATAAAACCATGACCGCACAGGGTATTTTACCCACTGCTGTGTATTAACATTAGTAAACTCCATAAGAAGCCATCAATGCTCATGGACACACATAATAATAATAATGAAAGTGAAAGTGAAGTGAATGTCATTGTGAGACACTGCAGCACAGCACACGGTGACACAATGAAATGTGTCCTCTGCTTTTAACCCATCGCCCTTAGTGAGCAGTGGGCAGCCATGACAGGCACCCGGGGAGCAGTGTGTGGGGACAGTGCTTTGTTCAGTGGTTCCTCATTGGCAGCCTTCTGATTATGGGGTCGCTTCCTTAACCGCTAGGCCATCTCTGCCCCGGTAATATTTGTTTAAATTAATTATCTAGATTAACCAAATACCCGACCCATACCGAGAGAAACATAACACAAACATAATTTGCCTAGAATCCCACAATTCTTAAGCCCATCCCTGGACATATCTAGCTAATGTCTCAAATCTGGCCAAAATGCCCAACTAGCAGATGGCAACAACTAATTTCCAGGTGCTTCAGGTAGGTGTTCTAACCAGGAGGGCCGCTGCTGCTGCTTTGAGCCCTGACCTGAAATAAATGATCTACTTAATCCATAGCAACTGTGTGAGCCCCTCTAGCACAGGAAACGGCAATGATACAGACACGACATTAAAGTGGCCTGCACACCAACGATTGTTTCTTCAAGCACCCTACCAAATAAGGGGCCGTCTACAAACTCCTGTTTGGAAACTAATCCAAACTCATATTTTTTAAATAAATCCAATCATCCCTTCAAGCATGGAGTCAAACCAACTATCAATTACAGAAACTAACATCCCTCAAACAGCAAGGCCAACTTTTGGGTTTAATGTAGGTCCCTCCTGGTCCCTTTCACAAGTGCCTTATAATGGTCTTGCTAATAAGACAGTGGTGTGGTAAATAGGCTTGGGGTCTGAATCCCACAATTAAAAATCCTGCTACCACTGAGCCTCCTTGCTGCTCCAGGGGAGCGTGGAAGCTGCAATTAGTGAATGTAAGTCACCGTATAAGAGCATCATTTAACTGAGTGCATGTAATATGCTGGCATCAAGCTGTTGAGCATCAGAATAAAATCACATTTTGAGCATCTCTAGGAAGCTCATACCATCACTGTGGTTCTGTACCTATTGACTGAGGATGCAGTCAATGGTTTATTTAATTTTTTTCTACTTTGGCAAATTTAATCACTTTCAGCCATATTAAACTCTCCACCTGAGCTACGTCCCTCTCATCCTTCACTGTGAGCACGGGAGCTTTCTCATTTGACATACGAATAAAAAGGCGAGGATATGGTTGCTATAGAAACTAGCGACGTCTCCATCTCTCACTCCGCAGAGGTGGGGGTTTCTCTCCAGGAATCAAAATGAGTGACGGAGCACACACAATATTTAATATTTCACCGTTGGTCAACACATATAGGACAACAAGTTAATCACATCACAGCACGACAAGCCGATTTTTGTTTTTTTTTCCCCTGGACCGAGAATTTTTCAGGTCAGTGAAGATCAAGACGAAGCTGCTTTCTCACAGGGAAAGGGCGAGGGTGGCTACATGCCGGCAAGAATCCGCGTCGAGTGTGTGGTCACTAGGAAAGGTTATTATGAGAGAGGGTCGCTGGAGTGGAGTTGCTGCTATTTCTCCATTTCGGGCCATTGGCGTCACCTTGCTCAAATGCTTTCACTTAACATGTCAGAGCCTGCAGGGAGAAGTCATCTCCGCTCACGTCTGCCATCGCACTCCTGCCGTTGCCCCATGGCCCTGGCAAAAGGCCGGAGTGCTTAAAGATTTTCCACGGCCGGCCTGCGAACCAAGACAGATATGGATTTCTTCAGTTTTTTTCAAGTATGGTTTTGTAGCGTACGGGATTAAAGGTTCCAACATGATATTTTTTTTGCTTTTATATCGGTCTTAGTGTTAACCTAATACTGTATCTGAAGTCTCTTTCCGAAATTCAGCCGTGGTGCACAATTACAGCCACTTTAAGCCAGTCCAACAACGAGATTTCCTCAGTACGCGCCGTTTCTGTGTGTCTCGTTTTAAATGCTGGTAAGGAGGAGAGCGGCCTATAGAAGCGAGAAGGCATTCGCAGAAATGATGTCATCAACACCATTCACCAACCGCAATATTTGGTACAACCAGGAAGTACTGTCAGCATTTTTCCAGAAAAAAAATTAAATGAACCCACTGGTTCTTCATCGTCTCGTGAGACGGAACTAAAAACACATTTGTGCTCATTTTTACATCTAATCACCGAGCAACTGCAATGCTTTGCACGTTTTCAAGCAATGATGGTTGGTGGAGTTACTTTTTTAGGTGAAATTAGACATAATCGGATCGGACCGACTGAGCTGCTGCTCTCTGAACGACCAAAGCACTCTTTACACCTTTCGCCATTTCTAGACAGTGCAGGTCCATAGACACGCTAGGGGAACTTGTATTAATGTTAAATACTCCCACAAAGTAAAATCTTCATAATAGGGGACCTTTAAAACTAATGGTGTTTGACACCACGGGCCCGGCACTTTGGATTCATTGGGCTCCGGCACACTGACATTTCCAAAGGTTGCCCTGCGTGCCGGTATTACCAACTGCTGCAGGACTGGTGACATGTCACAGCCCCCGGAGAGGCGGCTTTTAACAGGTAGCCACGGAGACGCCGCTACAAGCGAAGCCCTTTTTTATAAGGCCAATCCACTGGCATTAAGATCGGGGGAAATGGAGTGCTGATCAAATCGTTCCTGCCCTCGGCCTGCTTTTTTAAAATGGCAAATAGACTTATATTGTGTGCTTTATCTTTATCACTGCTTCATCGCAGTATAAAATTAGACCACAGTGTCTGTGCAGGAATAATCAGATTTATGACACCCCGTGGCACTTTGCTAATATGGTAATACATAGTGCTGTGTTATAATTTTAGTGTTAGGAAGTGCAAAGTACATTGTGATGGACAAGGATGTCACAAAGGAAACTGCATTAGAAAAAATGGTACTTTCCTGAACCAAAAAACAACACAATACATAAAATAACACATCGATGTTTTATATATGCAGAACTCCAAACAACATGGCTGCCAGCTGTATTAATAAGGCTTTATTAATACAGGGAAGAATTCAGAGGGTGAAATTTATATTTAGTTTTATATTATGGTTTAAGTTTTATATATTATTTATCTGTAGTTGCTCTTGTAAGAAGTTACTTTAATGTGTACCATTTTTCCCCTGCCAAAGAAAACAACGAGAGGGGGAATGAATTAGCAGCCAAAAATGAGACCATAAACAGCATTGAGGTGTAGCAGAGTGTAATGAAACATTGCCAGCCAACCTCCCAATGATGCTAATACCACCACTTTATTAGGAACATCTGTCTTACCAGCACTTTATAGGTGTTTCAGCGCCATAAAGTCGTGCCTGCTGACCCATCACCCCATTTATTAAAACTGCGTCATTACAGTGATGACACCGTAGCTGGACGTCGGAGCGTGGATGTATTTTTATTTTTTACAGGCTGAGGGTGCTACACAACCTGAATGTACAAGCTGGCAGTTGTCCACCGGCCAGGGTACTGATGAGGAGTTAGAGAAGTTCCATTGAAGCTCCCCACATGCAAGGCTAATGTGTCTCTAATAAAGTGGCCAGTGAACATGTTTTGTGACTGTTTTTTTCCCCAATATGATATGGAAGCATTTACATAAATCAACAGTTGCTGGCTGGCTTGAGCTGCATATCTCTCATAGAGTTCTCTGAATTATTTGTCCAGGGTTAAAAAAAAAAAAAAGATCATATTATACCAGAGTAAATACATGAGTGATTTATATCCCCCCACAGCTCAGCATCGCCGCTCACCGCTGCGAATATGCACGCCCAAGAGAATTAGGTGAACATTAGCAGAAGAAATATGTGTATATATCTGACTGCATAAATCTCCTGCTGGATGGTAAGCTGCATGCTGCTGCCTGGGCCTGATGAGTTGCGCTCAGGGAGCAGGCAGGCTTTTAAGCAATTTTTCTATTAGCTTTGTAAGCGCCATTAAGAGGACCCTCTGAGATTTAGACAAGGCAAACAAACAAACACAAATCAGCTCTTTGGAAGCGCGAATGGCTTTAATTTATTTATTTTTTATCCCCCCCTCCTTCTCCTGGCGAGAATTCATCACTCCCGCATGGATTTGAATTGCAGGCTCTTCAAAGTGGCCCGACTTCAAAAGATGCTTAATCCTTGGCTAATGACAGTCGCGGGGAGGGTGGTAACATAACCTTCAGTGTCATTATATTCACAGTCAGACATGCACTGCAGCAGCCTAATGTCATCCCAAATGGGTACCAGGCCAACAGAGGAGGCATTAGGCCTGGTGCTGTCATACCCCGTACTCAATTTTTTTTTCTCTCTTTTGCGTTCTTTTTATGCTCGAACCTTACTCCCCATTAACAAGCTAATTTATTAATTTTTAACATGAATAGCCTTTTATTTCCCATTTTGACAGGGGCTAAGAATCATCTTGGCTCCATAATTTTAATATTTTCCACTGGGATAAAAAAAAAATGTATTTACTTAAAGGGGGAGGTCGGTTCTGTCCACCAGATGGCAGTATGAGTCTGTTGGAGAACATATTGCTCAGACTTCAGCAAAGGGCGGCTTTGGCCACAGTGTTTTGACTGTGCTTTATATCACGATTTACTGCATGAAATCGTACCTTGGAACTCCTGTGGCTGTAGTTGAAATTGTTAAAAGCACACCCTGATAAGCCTTCATGAGCAAACAATTGGGGTGGTCTACAAGAACGGAAGGGCTTAATGTTTTTTAATCCACAGCCTGCTATGATCTTTGTCCCCAGGGTGTCACCAGTGTGTTGGTCTATGTGGAATTTTCAGATGTATGCAGTCTGTGTCTGTTTATGTATCTCTCGTGTTGTTAATACAGAAATGGGTTCTCCAGCCATTCCAGAAATTTATATGGAGTCATCCCAAATGTGAAAAGGCCGCAGGTGGCAACTATTAATACATATTAATCTGTGCATCTACACACATCAGAAGTACAATAAATAAAAGAAAGGTCAGTAAATTTTGTGAACTAAATTAAATTAGCAATTAGAATAAATAAATAATAAAAATGGTTACTTTTTTGTCTATCATAGTTTTGACTCCATTACAAGACTGTGATAAATTGTTTTGTCTAAGTTCTTTCATTTTAGGATTTATAGCATGATTGTATTCTTTTAATCTTATTATTCAGGACCATTTGTACTGATGTAACCTTTGGTACAGTTAAATATCAGCACTTTTCCTGCAAATCAAAGAGAATATTCTCATTCAATGGTTTGTTATTGCAATGCAGTTTTAAAGCATTTTTTTTACAGCATTGTAAATTAAAAGTACATTTGTCAATTTGTCAAATTGTAGATTATTTTACAATGAACAAATTAAGAACTAATCAAAATAATCAGATGAGCTACAATCTTTTACATAGGTAATGTTAGACTAAGATGTAGCCAACCAGTATTTTTAATACTAAGAGATGAAAGGTTCATTGCATCTTTATTTTATTGATAACATTTATATATTTATCTTTTTGTTAAACCAAAGTGAAATTCTCCCACACCACTATACTGCTACGTTTCCTCCACTGGCTTCCTGTAGCTGCCCCTGCATCAGATTCAAAATACTGATTCTTGCCTACAAAGCCAAGGAAGGGCCAGCAGCACCCTCCTACCACAGGTCTCTCAGATCTCTCACCACTCCTCGCTCTGCACCTCAATCTCTTCGATCCTGCAGCACAACCTAACTGGTAGCACCATCCCTCATGGTACTAGGAAAGCAATAATTTAGACCAATGACACACCCAAACAGTGAAAGTCATTGTGAAACACTGCAGCACAGCACACGGTGACACAACGAAATGTGAGCCCGCTCCCTTGGATGAGAAGCAGCCCCACACATGTATGGTCTCAGGATGGTTTACTGTTGGTACAGGAACGATGGTAGTGTCACCTTTTCTTCTCCGAATAAATACATTTTCCAGATGCCCCAATTAAAGAAAATTACTTTACCCGAATACTCAGCAGTCCAATCCCTGTACTTTTGCCGAATATCAGTCTGTCCTTGGTGTTTTTCTTGGAGAGAAGTGGCTTCTTTGCTGCCCTTCTTGACACCAGAACTCACGCAGAATGATTTATTGTGATTAAGATCCTTTTCATGGCAAAGAGTGATTTTGCAATTCATCTAATAATCTCTCTTCATAACATTCTGGAGTATATGCAAATTGCCACAATAAAAAAGTTTTTGTGTCATTCTCAAAACTTTCAGCCACGACTGTACTATATACAATAGAAATGTAAATCTTGAGTGGGGCTCATCCTCAATTGCTATTTTAGTTGGGCTCAGCTCAGTCAGCAAACACAAATTTCCAGTCTATAGTACCTATCCTTTCAGTATGATTCACTGCTTGTCATTTTGTTTTGGTGAATGGAAAGTGTTTTGCATGTTGTAAATTTTATTGTATTAAACAATACTTTTGAATGTAATGTTCACTTGATTCGCAAATATAGGTTTATCTTGTACACAGGCAAAGGGACTTCAGGAAAAAAAGGTTGGAAAACACTGATCTAGACTCTTCTCTGTCTTTATTATCAGGTAGTGGAATGAACTTCCTCTAGATGTTCGAACAGCTGAGGCACCTTCCTTTTTATGAAATGCTTGGATTAAATATTGCTCTTATGCTAATGGGATTTGCAGATTGGGCAAATGACAGATTTCAAGGATGGACATTTTAAAGTATTTATATAAGTTGCTCTGGATAAGTGTGCTTCATCTGCACTGAAATAGCAGGATCCAGCTGTTACCATTGTTGCCAAGCAACAATTCAGTAAGCAGAAACCAGCAAAAAACAAGGTGGAATGATATTTTAGGAGATGCGGTCAGGCTCCTGACATCTTGAGACTCCCAGGATTTCAAGAAGCAAGGTCAAAACTAAATCACTCTCTGTCACATCCATCACATTGTGAATATGGCAGTAAATCAGTGTGTGCATTTTAATAAGCATTTAAAAGCAGTGATTCATCTGCAATTGTTTTAGCTGGTGCCACAAAGGCCTTGATATTTCTTCTTGAGAGGCACAATTAATAATTCAGTGTTATTCTAGGTATATTTTTAGATAAATTAATTGGTTTTTTTTTGGAAAATGAATTGAACTTTTAGATATTTGTCTTATAAACTGTCAAAACTCCCCATTAATTAGGCCCCATTAATCAAGTTCGAGTAGAAATCGACTGGTTGATCATAGTATACATGTCAGTCAGAGTATACATGCATATGTACATATACATATACAATTCTGCAATTGAATTTTTTTTAACTTCGTCATAGAATTAAACTGATAGTGATTTGTGGTTTCCCTTCTGCCTCTGTTGAGTGTGTTTTACTTTTTTATTACCAGCAGTTGTGTGTTCCAACAATAAACCTTGCTTCTGCTGATCAGGCCGACCGCTTGTTTCATATCTCTGTTTGGGTGAACAGGTTTACTGCAGGCTCTTTTAGATTAGACCTGTTGTAAATGCTCCTCCTCTGGCATCAATACATCCACGCTGGACTTTGCTATCATTTCATTCCTCCTTTGCTTCAGAATAAATTAATATCTAGTTTCAGCTTTTGTGGCAGTGAATGCTCCATAATGTAGTTGCTGAGACCTTTTAAAAAAAGTGAGTTAATTTAGGCTCGCGGCAGATATGCGTCAGGAAGGAAGAGCATCTGCTGGAAACTATATGACTGCTGCTCTCAGGGGAGGAGCACTAGGGAAAAGAGAATTGAAGACAGAAACTGTGTAGCTGGTCGTTTCAAAGGAAATGGTGTAAGTAGACAATGCAGACTTGACAAAATCAAACAAAAAGCACTGAGCAGTCAGTTTAGATTTGCTGCAGCAGAGCAAAGATTACAGAGAGAGTGAAGCAGTTTATGGAGACTTGTTTAAACACACTAAATCAAGAAGGAATTCATACTACAGACCATGGAATCTGACCTAGAACCGCTAAGGCAGATGTCTCTGGAAAGGAGATGATTGTAGAATTATAGCAGCAAGTTGTGCCGATTGTGGGAACGTGGTGGCCTGCAGACTTGACTGCAGCATGCTGGGATGCAACCGATAGCCGACTAATCAATTGACCTATTTTGATTATGAATAATCAAATTATTAGATTATGAATAAACTAATAATTTGATTTGAGGTGCTTTTGGACATATGTTGGCTAACAATGAAGACAGGTATCCATCTATGACTCAAAAGGACTATAACAATTCCAATTTATGTTTTCCTGTTAAACTTTAAAAACAAAAAATTTCTTCATCTTTCTTCGTCATTTACAGGACTATATTTTCATATGAATCATGTAAGACCAACCATATATCAGCCATGAAAACATACTTCATTGTTTCATGATTTCCATAGAGTTTATTTATAATTTCAGAAAAAAACATAGACTGCAATGATGCATGGTTTGCAGTAGTAGCAAACTTTCTGATTTGTAATAAATAAATAATATTTATAGAAAAAGTTTTAATACATAAATAGCAGAAATGAATTTTTTGAATATCTCTGTTCTAACTGATAATCAGGTTCCCTTAAAACCATAGAGAACTTGGTTAGTGAGAACTTGGTAAATGAAAATTATTCCAAATCAGTGCAAAAAATAAACACGCTATTAAATAAGCATGCATATATGTTGGTAGTTAATTATAGTCAACTAAATAGATAAATAATTTTTATGCTATAATTATAATTAGACACATTTGGGGTAACAGAAGACGTTTATGATCAGCAATTTGATTTACTGATTCAACAACAAGGTCTGTTTGTTGTTGATTTACTTGCCTTGGTTGGTGTCCTACTCTAACTCTGTTGATGGAACTAAGATGTTTGATACTATGGGTAAAGTTGTGCTAAAATGTGGATTCGAGGGGAAAAAAAGAAAAATCTGTGGTGGCATTGTCCCAGGTGACTGAATGTGGCCTAGTCCCAGAGTAGTGCACTTTGTCTTATTTGAGAAATGGGACACACTTGCACAAGCCGAACAAGAATGGACGCCAAGTACCCTGGCATGGATCAAATGCAGGTAATGTGAGTGGTTCAGGTTACTCAGGACATAAAAGGAACACCTGCTCTATTATAATGGAAGTCGTGGCCTTTTTGAGATGGTTGTAGCAGGAGAAACAACAATGAAGTGTGAAATATGAATTTGCAACTCATTAAATGTCATTAAAATATAAGCCTACAAAGGCATTTTCCACTGGATCTTAATGCTTTGTTTCATCTTGCTCAAAGACAATGTAGGTTTTGCAGCATTTAATTACAGTTCTTGCTTTCTAAAGTCTGCCATGCAGTTTAATAACAGTCATTAATTTCCCAACCGCTTCCATTAACAGAGTAAAGCTATTAAAAAATTTCCACCGTCTTTATTGGCGGGGTGGTGGACAGCGTGCAATCCAAACAACCTAATGACTGTTCGCTGTCTTCCCTTCCCAGAGCCAGACGGGGTGGCCGTGCTCCTGGATGCCGGCATTGTGGAGCCGCGTTGACACTGCGCTCCGGTGGCTTTTTCTCTGTATCGCGCCACCCGCGAAAGGTTAATGAGCTTAAGCACAGCTCGGAATGAGCTCATTAAACATGAGCATGGAGAGTGTGAGAGATGAGATGAGAGGGAAGAGAAAAGGAGGAAGTTGTTGGGGAGAGACAGAAGTACACAAAACGAGAGAGCTTATCTAGGAACGTCCATCTGGATGAATCTGTTCTCTCGATATTAGCTGAATCTGACAACAGCCTCCTGTGATGCACTTATGTCAGAGCTCTGCTCAGACTGATTTTTTTATAGAAGGAAATATAATGAATACACCCTTGAATACACATCAGAAAGACATGATAATTTTTTACCACACAATCCAACCAGGTACTTCAATCCATCATCATTTCAAGGCCAGACTACTGTAATTCACTAATGGTGGTACCATCCAACATCTTCCCATGTTTTCCCACTCCACAGGCCCAGATGATTGCCCCAAAGCCAAAAATGTTCTAGCACCCTCCTGCCTTAGAGCTCTTATCACACCACCCCTTGTACTGCACTCGTTCTGATCCTGGACAAGATACAAGGAAGACATGCATCTAGACACTCATCTAGGTGGAATGAACCTCACCTGGATGTCCAGGCTAAAGATCAAGTCAAAGACTGAAGCATCTTTATTAAGTACTTTCACCAGTAGCAGAATATATTCACTGATGAAAACTTAAGTCACTCTGACATAACTCTAAAGGCCATCTGCCAAATGCCGTAAATGTAAATGCTTTCTACTTGCAGGCTGTCGCTCATCTCCTGAGTGCGTGTTTTCTTTTTTTGACAGGCACTTACTAAATCATTATTGGCCCTGAGTCGTAAGCAATGACAGAGAAGGCTGTTTGGACCCCAAATGAACTACAGGCGGGCCAATCGATGCAAACATCTGTAAGCATCATGCTCTGCTAATGGGGATCTCCTCCATTCGTCAAATGCCTCAGGAGTATCTCCTAAAGCGAGGAGATAAAAGGCTCTTTCTTCACCGTGATGCACAATTCTTCTGCAAAAGCTCATCAAAGAGCTATAGTAGATAATGAGTGGGTGGTCCAAGCAGACCTTACAGGAGAAAATTACTTCAGAGGTCCATTGTGAGACAGCACAGAAGGGAAAATATGTATATGAAAAAGAAACTCGCATATTACAGCAGATCTCAGTGTGCTGCATAATAAGCACTTATTTTATTCTGAAGCCTTTAACACCACTCCTGCAGTTATAGCTATGGCAACAGCTTTGTTATAACAAAGACTGTTCTCAGTATCAGGTCCTGTAGGGGATGACTGTATGAATGAGCAGATGGTTGAATAACTGTTTTTTTCATATCATGTTCTCATGTTTCCATCAGCACTCTATCATCTATCTATCTATCTATCTATCTATCTATCTATCTATCTATCTATCTATCTATCTATCTATCTATCTATCTATCTATCTATCTATCTATCTATCTATCTATCTATCTATCTATCTATCTATCTATAAATTGGCCCAACAGTATTACAGTTCTGCGCAACATTGGAGCTCACTAGCAAAAACTCTCTCCCAAAACAGTTCACACCTGCTAAACTACATTTCTTTACCATATCAGTACCATCAAAATTTCTAAGACATTTCTCAATTAATTTGGCTCATATGCATTCACTTAGTGCTTTTGACAAAAGAACCTGAATCACCAGCAAAAACTCATTTACAGTTTACCCATATGTCAAATTTTTCTCATGTAAACAGTCAGTGCCCCCAAATGCAGCTAATACATTTAAGTATTACAATTATGTATAAAACTGAAGAAAAAAGGGCCATGGTGGCCAGACAGCTAAGGAAGTGAACCCATAATCAGAAGCTTTGTGGTTCAAATGCCAAACTGCCAAAATGCCACTGAGCAAAGCGACGTCCCCACAGACTGCTCCCCGGGCACCTGTCATGGCTGTCCACAGCTCCCTCAGGGGATGGTTTACAGTAAATGCAAAGGACACATTTCACTGTGCGCACTGGGTGTTGTGCTGTGGTGTGTCACATGTGACAACTTATCACATATTTATCATGAATTTACGAATTGTCATGAATTTATCAAATGTTTGTATGATGACTTACACAATAAAACCATGCTGACATGTTTTGGAGAGAACAACAAGACTGATAATGATTTCATCAGTTTAGATCAGCAGGATCAATTTATTTGGAAATGTGCTAAATGTGGGCTCACAGTGCTAACTGTAGCCTACTTGTACATAACATTTGCAATTTGATGAAATCAAGGAGAAACGCCATTCTGTTGTGAACAATTGCAGGGAGGTTTGGAGATTTGTCCATGTTGTTTTGAGAATGTCAAGAAATGAGCCAAACCAATGGAGAAAAACTAAGAAAACATGGTTTTCTAAATAGTTCTTACCAGAGGATCAGCATTCTGAAAGGTGAAAGTAGCTTGGTAGAATTTATAATGGAATTACATTACAGGAAGATAGGTCTATTGGCTGTCAGGTTACTATAAAGGTGTACTATACTGAAATTGAAACATCATGTAAAATGTGCAAGAATTTCAGAAGTCAACCAGGTTGTGCAGCTAAAGTCTATTTAATGGATTAACCTTAATTAACCTTGTTCTAACCTGTTAAGTTTAACCCGATTTGTTTTGGATGATTCAGCCTGTGTGAGCATATTCCAAATTCAGAACAATGTACACACAGTGGTCTATAAGCAGAGAGTACATGAGACGACTGAACAGGCTGTATAGAACATTATTTTCCATGGTTCGATTCTTGACACTCCAAGCTTTCAACCAGTATGTCGTGACTTTTATTGAAGATATCAAATGCTTAAACATGGGCTGATTATTATATATATTTTTACACTTGTTTACACCACTGTGTTTATAGGTATATGTGCCTTCTTTTCCACCATCATCCAAACCAGCCTCCTTTGTGAGTTACTTCAGCCATTTGTGAATTGATGCGCCATTCATCTGCCTAATGTTGTAACATTGCACGCCCTCTGACTCAAAATCCCGCTGTTTATGCCTCACATCAAAGCCAGAAAAGGCCTAAACCAGTTTTAATTTCTAGCTGCATTCAGAGAGACTCATTAACCCAAACACTTCATGTCACTGGGGTTTGGGACATTTGCTGCTGCCTCCAAACCAGCCCCATTTTCCCCATTATGTACTACAGTAAATAATTCCTGACAGGCCTAGCTGCAGTGATTTGAAATGGCAATTGGGTTTTTTTTTTCACCCGGACATCTCCACGGCAGCCCACTCTCCACATTCATCAAACTGTCAGGCCCGGCTGATGTGTTTATTCGTTGAAGCTATCCCCTCATGTCACTCCCTCCCTCCCACCAGCAAACAGCTGGGCTCTGGCTCTCCACACGGGCCCTCCAGTGGAGCAGCTCCTGCCTGCCATGTTCTCCCGGACGTCCGATGAAGATTTACGGCTCCCTACTTGAACTGTGGCTGATCTGAATCTCCGTACGTATCATTTTTAACACAAGAAAAAAGAAAAAGAAAAAGATAAGCAAATTTATCTATCTGACACCCCAGAACAAAAACAATTGCATCGCTTCTAAATTCAGGTCGCCGCTCAGCTGATATGAATATGAAAACATGAATTGCTGGCAATTAGCATTAATGTGCAAAGGCCGTGCCCAGTGTGCATTTGCCAAAAAGCATGCCAGGAAAGGTTCTAATTGGGCCCTCGGTTCTGTTCAGTGAGCTTTAGTCCCTTGGAGAGGTGTGGGTTGTGGGAGCGCCTTGCCCGCACTCTGCCCTTTTGATCTGTGCAGCGTTATGTAAAAGTTCCACAGCGCCCTTTCGGATTGACCCACATAGGCCCACCCCGTTGATCTTCTGGGAGAGCCTTTTTAGCCTGCATTTAATTCGGAATTAACGCAGAATATCATTTTTGCCACGATCGGCATTCAAGCTGCTCTTTTGCAGAGCCGGCCTTTAATATTTATGTGGTGACAAGCATATTACAGGCAATTATAAAACACAATGGCTTGTAGAGTAATGATGTAATAATGGCATAGTGCAAGAATAAATAGGGTTCGGAGGCATTGCTAATGAAGATGACTGAAGATGCGTTTGAATTTAATTTCCCCTGGTGTTTTTAGAAGGCCATCAAATAGCCTGGGGTGTGCTTTTATGGCGATATTTTAATTTTGACTAATTAGGCTTTTTCGGGGGTGTGTGCCCATTTGCTCAATAACATGTGCTCTTATATTGGCCAGTGGAGAGCCCAGTTACACTTATTTTAGAGTTTGTGTGGATATTAGGCCTTTTTGGGAACGTGTCAAAACTTTCTGACAAGTTCAATTTATCTGGCTTGGATGAAACACATGCCTCAGCGTCACATGTGAGAAAGTAGCACTTCTCTTAAATCAGTTCCACTTACTTTTGGCCTGAAGCGCTTTTCTCCGTAATTTAGGAATTTGTTGAAAACACTGAGGTCTCGTCGAAACCCTTTCCCAACCGCTCCGCTCCGCGCTGTCACGGCTGTCTGGGCATGAACAGTGGGCCCACTGTGCATGACTGCTATACTGGGAGGCCTCTCGAAGTCGGAGTTTAAGGATCCCAGTTAAGCAGGTCCCTGCTCTGATGAACCTTTTTTTTTTTTTAGCGATAACCCATCGTGGTGCTTCTGTGAAGGAGGAGGGGGGGGGGGGCTAGCAACATGTGTCGGGCTATTCTCACCGGCAGGCCTGAATGCCCCCATTGTGGCGCTGGCCTCCCCTTACATGGCCCCTCCAGCAGGGGCTGAACTTGTGACGGGGGGCAGAAAGAATTTCACACAGCCCTCTTGTGGACATGTGCCATGGGCCTTTTTTTAAGCGCCGAATACAATTCTAAATGAGGCTGCAAATGGCCTGGAATATACTGAGAAGGCAACATTTATATTGGTGTTTACAGACAGATATGACTCTTGTTTAACCAAAAAAAAAAAGCCACCTGTGTTATTTACCTTCAAGATTTGCATTTGTGGGTGCATAGGGCAGCTCCACAGGGGAAGCTATGCAGGGAAACAGCATTCGTTTTTCCTTGATTAAAACAACACCAGCCTTTTTTATAATGCCAAAAATAGAACAGACTACCTAATGCACAGTATATAATACTGAACTGAATACATTCAACCATGTCTTGTAAGAGTGCCCCCTTCAGTGATGCAAGTGTCATCAGTCCTGCTTGTACACGAACCTGGACTAATTTGTGCTGCTCTTGGTAGATTGCGATGGCCGGGATTAAAGCAAACCGGCCATGGACGTTTTCAGTAATTTGCGCACTGACATGAGATCAGCCACACAACAGTCCACTCCCACCGGAGCTTTTTCACGCTGATTTGACCTGCTTGCCATATCTGGGCCCCCGGGCTGGGAGCATAAGCAACATGGGCATGCTTTATTGCAGGTTTATGAAAATTATAATACTGCGCCGGGCTGAACTGACAGGCTCTAATTTAACCAGGCTGCGTGAGCAACCAGCGCATTCATAACCGGCGCTTGCAGGAAGAGCGAAATGCTTTATGTTTACTGTGCTATTCAACGGAAAATATTGAGCAGACAGAAGGCCTCGGCCTCACTCCACTCTCTCACAATGCTTCTTTATTGTTACTCGAGTATCTTAAGCGCCCAGGCAACAGAGCTGCAAGATTACTGTCTGAAGTGTCAAATGGAAGCAAAGCACTAGTCAACAGTGTGATTTATTTTTCTTTTTAAATGTAGATTTTATTAGTGTGTTTTGTACAAATCGTTGATGTTATTGCTGTCTTGTGCACAGACCACAAGCCTTTGGATGATTTTTTAAGTCATGAAAATGAGTAAGGAGGATCAGTGTCATTGCAAACCAACATTCAAAGAGCAGAGCTTTGGTTAAAGATTTATCTTACATTTGCAGCATTTATCAGATGCCCTTATCCAGAGCGACTCACAATCAGTAGTTAAGGGACAGTCCTCCCCTGGAGCAACTTAAGTGTCTTGCTCAGGGACACAATGGTAGTACGTGGGATTTGAACCTGGGTCTTTGGGTTCATTGGCGCGTGTGTTACCCACTAGGTTAAAGTGCATCCAGAAAGTATTCACAGCGCCTCACTTTTCCCACATTTTGTTATGTTACAGCCTTATTCCAAAACGGATTAAATTCATTCTATACAAAACACCTCATAATGGCAACATGAAAAAAGTTTATTGTGGCGCACCACTTCGCGGATGACAATGGAAGCGGTTTTGACTGCTGTGGTGAGTCTTGGCAGGGCGACACACCTGCGACCTTTGAAAAACGGTCTGTGCACCAGGACCTTGGTAATGGTGGCAGGCTGGTTCCAAAATCCATGATGTGGCACCATGGACTGTGGCGCTGAAGGAGCGGCAGGAGAAGACCTTGTGGACACTGTGTCTCTGGTTTGTGTGCAGCACAGACAGGGCAGGCTGCCATAAAATCTATGACATCAGCAGGCAGGTCTGGCCTATAGAAGATGTGCTTGATCAGCACCTGGGTGTGATGTCGTCTTGGGTGTCTGGCTAGACAGTCGTAATGGCCCCATTGGAGGATGCGGGGCAGCAGGACTGTGGCCAGGTGTGGTTGGGTGGCATGTTGGGGAAGGGGGTTCCTGGGTGTGACCGGAGACTAATTCCTGCAGGAGGGTCCACTGGATGGGAGCCAGAACGTAGGACTCATGGATGATGGGGTCCAGTGTTGGACTGTATTCTTCCTGATTGTGCTGTCGTGACTTTGTGTTACAGGTGCCTGGTTGTTAGAATATGGTGTAATTGAATCAAGTGCAGATTTAAGAGGCCCTCCAACAAATTACACTACTCCTCCAAGGCACTTCCCAGTCCAAGACATCGACCTCTACTAATAAAGGCTGTTGGGGATCTGGGTGTGTGAGGATGGGTGCTGTGGTGAAGCACTGCTTGAGCTCGTCAAACACCTGTTTTGCTTGGGCACTCTAGACAAGCAGTATCGGTTTACACAAGATCAGCAAAGTGAGGGGCTGTGCCACCTAGCTGTAGCCCATGATGAATCTTCTGTAGAAGTTGGCAAACCCCAGGAATTGCTGAAGTTGGCACTGGATGAGGGGATGGGCCAGTCGGTGACAGCCATGGTTTTGTGCAGGGTCCATCATGACCCCCGGGGGACTGAGGCTGGTGTGCGTGACATGGAATGTGCTCCAGCTTATTCTCCAACTTCATGTACAGTCTGTTCTCTAGCAGGCGCTGCAGCACTGTGCAGACATGGGTGATGTGAGTTTTCTGGTCTGTATTTGTAGGGGCCTGTCGGTGTGATAAAGCCCGTCTTCCACTCATCCCCACCCTGGGTGCGCACAAGGTGGTAGGCATTGTGCAGGTCCGGTTCAGTGAAGGGTAATCCAAAGAGGGTAGTCATGAAACAATCGGTCATCAGGGCAGAATCAGGCAAGACATAAATGCTTACAACAAAGAGACTGGCTACAATGAGTTCGCAGAGTCCAACATGGCCGCTACGTCTTTATGTTCCTTGTTGACCTGGGCTCTGTCTGCTTCTGGGTTGGTCGCGTGGAGTGCGGGGATTGCCCTCTGTGGGCTGGAGCTGGTGTGGCAGCCGTGGCACTCATCAATTACACAGGAAATAACAAGCGCACAATTAGACATCAGCCAAGTGCTACTGTTCTGGCCACTCAGAGTAGATGAAATTGCTTCTAGGCGATAAGAGGTGGGCTTTTTGTAGAATGTAGAGAGAGATTGGAGAGGATCTGATGGCAGATGACAGGTTGTGCCACTATCTATGTGCTGCGGGTGTGGAGAGTCTGAAGTGGAGTGTTCAACCATGCAGGGATATGGAGCAAGGCTTTGGTTATCTTTTTTTTCCCTGATGATATGAGTGGGTGAGCTGGAACATAGATATTGACAGAAAGCTGGATAAAAGGTGATGTGGTGCTGTTGGTCTATCTGAAAGAGAAGCATTAGGATCTTGACCCCAATGTGTAGCTACAAATGTGAGCGTGATGATGAACCATGTGACACGCAAACGCATCAGAAGGTTATACGGCAGTCACTACCTGACAGGACCTGGAGGATTAAATCGTGATGGAGGGGCAATTTTTCGTCATATGTGGCTGCCGAGCGGTCCGGGTGAAGTGGCCACTTCTAAAGCCGGATTGGGATGGGGTTGCAGTCCCTCTATTCCTGTCACAACCCTTTACTGAACCAATCACCCCAGTCCAGTCTGTCATCCATGAGACTTCTGAAAAGCTGACACACCACACACTTAAAATGTAATTTATAATCTCATTTAATCAATTCAAAATGCATGCTGGAGTATGTTCATATATTTATAGACCTGTATTCTGTACACTCTTCTACAGTGCAGAGTCTCAGATCTTATTCTTGTATGTATTGTGTTGCCACTGACCTGACAATCTGCAGAGGGAATGCAAAACCTTAGCATAGGCAGAAGGATGAATCTCACACTTACAAACATCTAATACCAGCAACCTATTAAGCCTCACACTCCAGTGGGACTGAACCTGCTGTGATCTGTAAGTGTCTGTTTACTGTGTTGATACTGTGCTTGTGCTTGTCCACCAGTAACCCAGTTATCTTCTATAACGAACGGTTCAGGATGCACTTCACTTAATGTTGTAATTACCAACATTGTTACCATTAAAAATGTCACTATAAAATCTAATAACCATGTTTTTAAAAAAACAGTAAAATGGCTCATTCAGGTTTCTAAAATGAAGATATGATGTTTACATATGCAAACACATCATAACAGAATACGCAAGTCAAAGACAATCATTGTAATTAAATAAAAGATAGAATTTTGGAGCAGGGCGGGATAGCGCCTCAAAAAATATGTGCAGCATGTTCATTTTTGGTGTCACCATATGTGCCACATCCTTCCCAAAATGTTCTTTGTTTCTTATCACAGGCCTCGGGTAGGGATTACAAGTCAACAGGCGCAAAAAAGGGTCGTCTGGAAATGTTTGCCTAGAGAAGGGTTCACTTGGATGTAATATCTAGAACATTCAGCGTATCACTCATAAAAATGTACAATCAAAATAATAAAATCACACAATAAAACGAAATGTGGGCTCTACAGATCACAATGCCTGTGATTTAATATTAATTCATGTGAACTGACAGCTAGGTAGGCCCATTTATGAATCTTTCTCCATAATCCTGTTCAGTTAAGGCTTGCACAATGACCCTTGTTGGTTTTTCTCATCAGGGCTTCAATCCCACTGCTCACCAGTGTCCCCCCAGGAGCAATTTAGGGTTAAGTGTCTTGCTCAGGGACACAATGGTAGTAAGTGGGGTTTGAACCTGTAGTCTTCTGGTTCATAGGCAAGTGTGTTGCCCACTAGACTACTACGGACCCCACTTCACGTCATTGATGGTAACTTGAAAGCACGTTGTAAGTCGCTCTGGATAAGGGCGTCTGTCAAATGCCGTAAATGTTAATGTAAATGTAAATGGAATGACATATGTATTTGTCAGCACTCCAACACTCCAGATTTTGATGCTTTCATGAATTCCTCGCCCAGGTATGCGCTTCAGAAAATGGAAAAGAAGAGATGTGCCGAGGGTGCAATTAATAAACTTCTTCACGGTGCGGTAAAAATATCTGGATGGACGCATCAGCTGTTGCTGTGCAAATAGCTCCTGCTGGGCTTTAACTGCGCCTGAGGTGGGCAGCATAAAGAGGGGCCACATTAGGAGGAGACCCTCAGGACCAAAAGGGCCCATTTTACCAGTCATAACACAAACACGACCTATTTTCAGTTCAGGGCAGTGGGTCTGAAGAGAGCAATATTTCACAGCCTCGGACAGAGTTACAATGCAGACAAGAGAAGTATTTTATTTTGTTAGGAAGAGAAAAGCAGTTAGCAAGAACTGGATAAAGGCTTAAGACCCCACTGCTTAGCAGCAATTGCCTTCTTCCAGGGGGCTCCCCTCAATTTCCACTCGGATTTATTCCAGAAAATAGGCACTTTTATGAATAATAGAGGCAACGCTCGCAGCTGAAAATGGAATAGAACATATTTACGAGGGTCGGGAGTCTGTTCCCTTGTGGTGCTTGTATCAGCAGTGGGAAGTAAAAAGAAAATAAATAAATAAATAAATAAAATTCACAAACACACTCACCATGAGCATCTGAAATGGAGATGAGCAGAGGTCCGAAATTTCCAACCAGCGATTACCCTGCATGAGGACGCTGTCAGTGTTTCCACTGGGCGTGAAGGGGCAGCTGGCGCCGCTCTCCAGAATCCTGCCGATCCTGCCGAGAGACCCTCTCCCGAGGTGTCAAGGTACATTCATCCACTTATCTTACAGCGACAACCTCCCCTTGAAGGTTGTTATTAACTGCAATTATGATTATTATCATAATGTGTTAGCCGAGGGGAGCGGGCCCTCAGGCACTGTCAATCACAGGCCGGGCTTGACACTGAACCAGATAGACGGCTCACAGCTGTGTCTTGTCTATCGCCGGGATGTCTGCAGGGAGGCTATGAAATGTGTCGGGACAGTTATTTTTAACCTTATTTATTTAAACGCCACGCCGCAATCTGTTACAGAGGCTTGGATTGTTGATGCTGCATGGTCGTGTGTTTTCCCCCCCCCCAAATGCACTACTGAAATGTCTGTGCGCCAGCCAGTTGGTTAAATCGGCACCAGATTGTGTGCAATCTGGCTTCAGTTTTTCGGTGGCGACCAGTCTGCAAAGCAGTTTTCAAATCGTTTCCAGACTCACCTTTTTTTTTCCATGTTTTTTTAAGAATTGACCTTCTTAAGTTATAAACGTGTTGCATTATTTGCACACCACAACACTAAGCAGTAGTGAACTGAGGTGAATCAATACAAGCACACAGAAAATGACAAAATTAACAGTGGTACCTGCTTCACTGTCCCTTAATATTATGGTGCTACTCCCTTACCAAAGCGATTCTTTACTCTTTCATGCTTTATTAAACATCTCCTCCCATGTCCCGAGGTCGGCTGGAGAAGGTGGTGCACCTTTTACCTTGTAAAAGGTCAAATATTTACTGAACTCAAAATTAGATAACTCGAGGGCCAAAACAGAACAGAAAAGAAACACAAACAAAGCCAAAGGTGTGTGACTATTTTGTCAGAAACTGAAACACAAAGGGGTAGAGTCCAAATCTGACCCTCACCCACTTGGACAATAAGGATGAATGCTGCTCATACACTTCGGTTCTGCATTCAACACCATCATGCCTCAGCATCTGGTCGAGAAGTTGAGCCTGCTGCTCCTGAACACCTCCTTCTGCAACTGGATCTTGAACTTCCGGACTGAGAGACCTCAGTCTGTCCAGATCGGGAACAGCATCTCCTGCACCACCACACTGAGCCTTGGAGCTCCTCAGGGCTGTATGCTCAGTCCATCCTGCTGACCCACGACTGTGCAGCGATGCACAGCTCCAACCACAACCACAAGTTCACTGATGACACGACTCTGGTGGGCCCATGAGCAACAACGATGAATCAGCATACAGAGAGGAGGCGGGATGGTAGTAGCCTAGTGGGTAACACACTTGCCTATGAACCAGAAGACTACAGAGTCACAGGTTCAAATCCCACTTACTACCATTGTGTCCCTGAGCAAGACACTTAACCCTAAGTTGCTCCAGGGGGACTGTTCCTGTAACTACTGATTGTAAGTCGCTCTGGATAAGAGCGTCTGATAAATGCCGTAAATGTAAATGTAAATGTAGGCGCAACGTCTGACGGACTTACATTTATATATACAGCATTGATCAGATGCCCTTATCCAGGGCGACTTACAATCAGTTGTTACAGGGACAGTCCCCCTGGAGCAACTTAGGCTTAAGTGTCTTGCTCAGGGACACAATGGTAGTTCATTGACGAGTGTGTTACCCACTAGGCTCCTACCACCCTACCCAGACTGGTGTAAGGGCAACAATTTGTTTCTGATTGTTGACTTCAGAAGACAATGGAAGGACCACTCTCCACTGAACGTCAAAGGTTCTTGTGTGGAGATTGTCAAGAACACAAAGTTCTTCTGTGTTCATCTAGAGGAGAACCTCTAACACCCGTAACACCAGCAGTAAAGGCCAGCATTTCTATAAGGGTGTCTGATAAATTCTGTAATGTACTTCCTGTGGAGGCTGAGGAAAGCCCATCCTCACCACCTTCTATAGAGGGACTATTGACAGCATTCTGACCAGCTGCATCACTGTCTGGTTTGAAAACTGCACTGCATCGGACCGCAAGACCCCACAGCGGATAGTGAGGACAACTGAGAAGATCTCACTTCCCTGCATAATGAACATTTACCAAACACACTGCATCCAGAAAGCCCCCAGCATTGTGGAGGACTCTACACACCCCTCACATGGAAAAAGGTACCAAAGCATTCGGGCCCCCACTGTAGGCTCGCCTACAGCATCATCCCACAGGCCATCAGATACTCATCAGACACCCTCTGGACTGATACACTCACACATTTGCACTACAAATCAGTGCAGCAGTGTTGTTCTGCTGCAGTCCAAGTAGCCCGGGCAGAAACGCCGGTGGAGGTGGCAACCACAGGGCTCCTGCCCTCCTGATGGTCCAACCTGACACAGGGAGGTCAACCTCCAGACATCATCAGGCATGGTGGTGGCTCCGGCCACTCGGGCAAACTGCACACACAGTTCATGGTGGATCCTTTGGGGTATGTGCATGTCCCTGCTGACATGTCTTGAGTCTCTCCCTTACCGACCCCTTTTTTTAATTAAATGTTAGTTTCATTTGCAATCCTCGGCCACCGTCGTCAGGTAAGGCATTTTAATTACTGTGAGAGACATGGCTTTATGGTAATGGCGCAGTGAAAACACCGACTGTGTGCCTGTCATTTATTTAAATGCAGCAGACAGCATAACAGTCGAGTCTGGTCGAGTCGGACCTGGGCCGGGTCGGGACTAATTTATTAGGGATGATTACAGCTCTAATATAGACTCTATATACCCTGCAGTGTAATACAGAGTTGTAATTACAGAAGTTTGTAATTAATCATTTTATTGTTTTAATGTGTGTATGTGGGAAGGAATTGGGGGTTGGGGGGACCTAGCTCATCTTGGACAAAGGCGGGGAGGGCTCCGGGGAAAAAAAGTTGGGAACTGCTTCCCCAGCCCTCAAACTTTTCTTGTTTGATGAGATTTGGTTGAGCTGATCATCTAATCAGCAGCTCATCATGTTGAAGGTGAAGAAGCACCCTGTATATACCTGCTGAATGGTTTACAAAGTGTAGCTTTGATTTCCATGCAATGAGCTTGACTCTGTCAATTGAGTGCGCGTGGAGTATTTTTACTGGGGGCATATAATTAAAAGCAGCTAGACAGCAGCGGGATAATTGAGCAGCTCAAGGCCCTGTTTTTATCACTGATGCCAGGCCAGGCCATCATTTAACAGCCTGGAATGATTTCCTCTTACACCATTCGCACATTCAGGAAAACAAAGTTATGTAAAGCAGTGTTACGCAACAGCAGGGGGCGGGGGAGCCTGTCTGCACACTGCAAAGATTTCATTTCGCCTCATCAGATGGTTCATCATTCAGTGCCGTACATTGCCATTAGCCTTGATTTGGTATCAAATGACACGGTGCTTCTGAAATGCATTTATTTTAGCGGCAAATTTAAATTACAGCCACCACACCACCGCAATGGATTTGAAATGAAACGAAATGTGCTTTAACTGCAGACTTTCAGCTTCAAATTACATCCAAGTCGGTTGAAGAAGTGTAGGAATTACAGAAGTTTGTAAATGTGCCTGCCACTTTTTAGGGGACCAAAAGTAATGGAACAATTGGCTGCTTTGCTGTTCCATGGCCAGGTAGATGTTATTCCCTCATTATTCAATTTAGGAGCAAATAAAAGGTCTAGAGTTCATTTCAAGTGTGCTATTTGCATGTGGAATATTTAATACAGTAAGTACTGTAAATAATATGCTGTTCTGTCTGATTTAACAAAAGCTTCAGATTTGCCATGGGTTTGTCACAAATGTGTGTAGTTTTATCTGGAACGATGACTCTGTTTTTCCAGTGATCTCCTGGCACAGTTTATTTTTCATCTCTCCCTCTCTCGCCGACACTTTTTCTTCCCTCAGATCGTCACAGTCACACCATCTGTGTCCCAAGGCCTGAGGCTCGGTGACTGACACACAACAAAGACGCAGCGGTCAGGGGGAGCAGTTATGTTTGCGGCTATCGGCGTCAGCGGGGAGGTTGACCCGGCCGCCATGTGACCGTCGTGCACCTCACTGCCGAGGCAAACCACCAAGGGACCAGAGCTTGTAAATGGAGTGCAAAAGGGCAAAAGAGGATGAGATGGTGGGGAATGAGACAGACCAGGAGGTTTCCATTAAGGGCGAGCTCACATTACTTACTGCCAAATCAAGCTTCTGCTCCACATCCTTTATTTAAGAGCTTCCGGACATCTGCAGCTCTATACTTATAAGTATGAATTACTGTAACAAATCTGTGTTTTTAAATGGTGGCTCCTAAGCCACTAAATTACACTACAGTTTAGAAATGGGGTTATGCCTATGGTACAGATTTCCTGGGCTCTGTGTACATTATTAAACCAGGGATACTGTTAAAAATTATTCTCTGTAACAGATGAAAACTCGTGCAGGCAGAGGTACAAACATTGTGTTCTATGAATGCAGCTTTAAAGCAGTCGTGTGACACTGAGTGAACAAATGTTCCCATTACATGGTTGTTAAAATGTCAGTGTGCCTGCATGGCACAAGGGAGAGCAAAACATACATTTTAAACACTTGTTTATTCTTAATAAATTGGCCACATTTTACAATGCTACTTTAATAATATCATATAAGGTTCAGAAACCTTTTTAGGAGGAAGAGTTTTTAAAGAACTGCCTCAGAAATATGTCTAATTAGTATTTTATGTTATAGCAAAATAACAGAGCACTTTGAACCTGTGTTCAGTTTGACCAGCCAACAAATGTGTTAACGTGTTAATATATAACAATATATACAACAAAAATCCAAATGTGACATCTTTGTCAAAATAAGAAAAATTGGAATGAACTTTTATGTTAATTTTAAGTCCTTAATGTTTGACAATATAAATCTGATGTCCCCTATGAATTAATGCATTTAATAATATTTGATCAGCTTTAAGAACACTGCTGGGCATTCAGAAAGTCCACTGCTGTGCAATTGGCATCTGCGGGTCATTTGCTGTACAAGAAATAATGTTTTGGGAACCATGACAATTATTTGGGCATGGAAATGCTGCTGGGAAATGCACAGTCTTGGCAGAGCCTCAGCCTCCCTGGCAGATTAGTGTAGTGCACAGCTATAATACTGTATTTGATTTATTTGATTTATTACTCTGTGCAGTTCATTACTCATTTACTCAAACAGAAGCATTTCATGGTTTTGAAGCTTAAGCTGATGACGTGTGCAGCATCATTATAAGAAATAGTGTTAATACATTTAAAATAATTTAAACTCCAGAATGTCACAGTGATTTATAAATCATGTTCAACTGGCTGCGCGACCATCTTGGTAACAAATATTCATGTTGATGAATGCACAAGCACTCATCAGGCAGAACAAAAATTTCCTGATCTGATCACATATGTCATTAAAACACATTCCCCCCCCGATCCCTCCCTCAGCCCCTTAATTATGCATGTGGGCCGAGCAATCAGTCTGGCTGTACAGTACACTCTATCAAGCCGCCTCTTTGGGTTGGCGAGCTGGCTACGGAGCATTGGCAGCCCAAGTGCTGTGAATTATTTACATCTCAGTTAAGCCTCTGAGCATACATCACTGTGAGAAATGGATCAGAGGTTGTCATTTTTGTCCTTGTCTGCAGTTGCCATTACAGGGCTTTAATGCACACAAACACAATTTTCTCCTCCTCTCAATGGCCCAATGAACACCAACCCTGCAGAGTTAGCAGTAATTTTTATCCTTGCATCAGAGGTTGCTTTCTGCTGTGCAATGGTTGCTTTTGGGTGCTGAACCCCCGCTGTACAACTGGTTTGTTGGACCCCCAGAATAATGAAAATGGATAACAACACGCCTTATTCTTCTTCTTTTTTTGCATGTTTCTGTATTCTTTAGCCAGCTAGTCTCTTCCACAGTGAGATTCCCGTCCCACATTTTTAATGGCTGTAACTCGACACAAGGAGAGATTTAGCATGCTTGGTCAGGGATCCTCACCAACCACAAAACTGGTCTTGAAATAAGAAAGAACTGTTTGGTATTTATCTGTGTCTTGCAAAAGATTTGAAATGGCTGATGTGAAATTAATTCTGTCATCCAGAAGATGATGTTTTTATAAACAGTTTAATATGGAAGGAGTCCAACGATTGACATCCCTCACGCATGCTACAGCCTCATTCTGGATGATCTAAGTAATATTGTGTCCATTTTAATAATAACTTGTCCTGCGAGTGTAAATTCTGGGAGCTGTCATGGCCTTACATGAAAAAAATGGGTTTCTCTGGTCAGAAGAGAATGCAGAAAAAAAAGCGGTCTAGAAAAGGAAAAATGAAGCCCAGGCAGTTTGCCCAGACAGGCCACACAGAGAGGCTCCCCAGGCCACAGAGAGCTCTGAGGAAAGCCATTGCTCAGTGATGGATCTGCACCCCCGGGGAGCGCGCCAAATCAATATTCGCCTGTCTGCCTCGGAGCGCAAATAAATGAAAACACGGCGGCGTAAATAGATGAATAAATAAAAAGGGACACTCTTTCCCACATTAAGTCAGATCTTAGACACAACAGTACAGAGATTGGTGTCTCTGCATCCCTCTAGGGTGAGAGATTGTTTGATGTAACCGGCGATGAATGCACAGTAAAATCTGATGTGGGGATTCTTCCAAATGGACTTAAGTGTGTCATTTAGTGCTTGTATGATGTGAACAAAAAAATTAATTCCCAAATTGTGTAATATAGACAAGACAATTTCTGGATTCCTCATCTGAATCTTTCTCAATAAAGGCAGTATTGAGGTAAAGGTAAAGCAGTAACATACATATTAACAGTCCAGGCAGATCTGAATGAGTTACAAAAATGTCCACTGTAAGGATTGTAACCCCACCCCTTTCTCAAATGTCACTAATGTAGAATGAAGTGACGCTAATGTGCTTTTATGATTTAAAAATCCTAAATGCAAACATGATGAAAAGCTGTATGCTGGTAAATATTCACATTTCAGTACTACAGAGTCATTACACACATTTTATACGTGTAATAACAGGAAGGTAGACAGCATACTTACAACCCGGCAGCATAAGCACACAGAAAAGGCGACCTGTCCAAACAGGAGGGTGGATTGTATATACCAAGGAGAGCAAAGGGATTTGCAGAAATCTCTGAACAAGCAGACTGGAGAGTCCTTCATTTTAGGCTTCCAGGTACAGGTGAAGAGAGGATCTTGTACTGAAACAGAAAGAAATTATTATGAAAAAAAAATCGTGTCATGTTCTCCCCGTATTAGCGAAGTATTTCTCTGGGTTCTCCAGTTTCCTCCCATCATTCACTTGGTGGATTGGTGACTCTGAGTGTGAGAACGAATGGTGTGTGACTGTCCGTCCTGGACCCAGTGTCCCAGGATGGCCTCCAGCAGCCACGACCCTGAGCAGATTATCGAAAGTGAGTGAGTGAGAGAAATGTTTATGTTCTGGTAACATTTTGTTGCATGTCATGTGCCACAGAAGTGATGTTCAGAATTAAATTAATTTTACATTTACATTTACATTTTATTTTAATTGAACGAGATACAAGACTGAGCTAGTGACAGGATCAAGACCACAGTACAATGCATGTGAATGTAGGCTGATGCATTTTTCATCAGTCCAGGAACTGAATGGATGTCATTGAGTGGACTGTATCAGTGTCACCAGTCATTTTTAGCAAATCACTCTCTAGAGAAAGGCCTTCAAGTAAATGAAGTCATATTTCATCCCTCGGAACAGCTGATGGCTCTTGGCTGTTTTGTCCTCATTTTTTTCATTATTCAAACAGACCTCTGCCAGCTCAAACTGCGTAAAAAATGCCCTGTGAGCAGCTTCACATTTAAATCTAGGACAAAGACGGGTGTGGGGCACATTAGTCAAGTGTGAGGGCTGATAATAAAATGATGCAGGATGAGGTGTCTGTCAGCGGCATGTAAAACGACTGCGCTGATGGAATTGGAAGGCATGAGAAAAGTAAAACAGATGAGTCACGTCAGGATGAAATGCTGCCTGGCAGAAAGAGCAGCGATGGTGCCAGCTTTCCATTAGACAGTGGAAATCAGCTCTGGGTCTGGTGATCACCTCTGCGTTGTCCGCATTTCATCAGTATACCCAGCGGTTATGTGAATTACTAGCAAGACTAAAATAATCGCTGTTAGTATTCTGTGTGCCAGTTAGATCTCTAAATCTAACAGGATGTATTCTAATCCTTAGATTACTTAATGATGCTCTAAGGGCGTTATTTTGAAATTGGCGCTCAGTCTTGTTTGCTTGTGTAAGGTCAAAGTTTTATTGAAGTTTTAAATATATCTTAGCGGCTATCTGTAGTAGTTATCTGTCTGTGGATGATTATTTCTGTCACTCAGGACACAATCTTTAACGATTGGTAATCGACCAAAACGAGGAAGTAGTCATTGCTATGGGATCCACCCATTTCTGTCCATAAAAACATCATCCTGAGGAGTCCATTGGATCCTAGCAGACGAGCCTTATGCTTAGCATGCATCCAGTGCCTAGGCATCTATAAACCACTTTTAACCCCGTGCTATCAGGTCATAAACTTGATTTAATAACTGAAATATGTGTCATATTTCCAACGTCGCGTCTTGCTCCCCGGTGGTAATGTACATCCTTATTCTACTCCACCTGAAGGGTGGTAAACATGCCGGATGAATAAGCGCCTGGCTCCTCGCTTTACCCGCAGCCACAGCGTGTGGTCGATCAGCCTGGCCTCCCTCTAATTGCTAATAAAAGGTGTAATTAGGCCCGAGCAGAGTCGACTGTCGACAGCCAGACAGCGAAAGGCAGATGATGGATTCATTTAGCTGATAACGCCGAAATGTGTCTCCCTCATTTGCGGCTGGGTCACCGGGATTACTGCTCTTACGCTAATTTTCAATGCGGGAGGCGAGACGGGTACAGTGCCTGTGCAGGAACTCTGCGAAAAACACAATTTTATTTATGGGAAAGCGCATGAGATGAAGATGGATGTGTGGTACAGCCCATGTCCTGAATGGGTTTCTGAGGACCAATCTCACAGGAGCAGGCCAAATCTTGTTGTGTCAGATGGACACTGGAATGAAACCAGATTTTCTTTAGGGACACCATGAACAATTTTGATCCGGCCGCGCACTGTACACCTACAACTACTGATGATTCACCACGTTTCATTACTGGTCGGGGTGAATTGGTGGTAAGTACCGAACAATTGCAGACTCTGGTACACATCTGTCTGCGAATGGAATGTGAATTCTCATGCTGCCAGAGAAAAGCGTACAATAAATGTCATAATCTAAAGGTTAATGTCATGGCTAGGGCAAATGAAACCAAACCAGATGGAACCAGGTTCTGTTCTCTACATACCGAATGTCTTCTGTGCGAGTAGACAACCACAGAATATCACAGAATTTTTCCACCATGCATTTAGCCATAGAAGAATAGCTACAGACATTAAATATATTTTTAAAAAGTGTGATGTGCATGTCAGAATAAAAATGAACCTCCCCCAGTCTTATTCACCTTGCCAGTACCCTTTACTTTCCAAATATATACAAGGTTGCCTTAGCTTCTTCTGCTAGAGTCATTTCCTCCCTGCTTCAAAATCGACTGAAAGCATTTATTTTTAGGGAGCTAAAAATACCTCAAGCTAATTCACTGCTGTCCTCGAGGCACCTACCTCTGGCACTCAATTATACATGAGGAGAAAGTGATCTGATTTGTTGTGCTCAGAGGCAACTTGGTAGACATGACAGTCCTCGCTCAGCTTCTTGATCACAATACAGGTTAGTAGGACCACGCACTGACCCCTCTCTCATGGTGTAGGCCAAGCAAGCGGAGCAAAATGGAAACTTCTCACTCATTTTTCACAAAGCTTTTACATGCTTTTCGCAATTACGGCATTCCTCTAAAGAGAATCAATAGCTGTTAAAACCCCAGATACCCCATAATTGTTCATCATTTAAAGTTTTATATCTGAACGGCTCATTGTTTGGAATAGAAATTTCCCACCAATGACTCTTATGTGGATGTAATTTCTATAGATACCTGAGGGAGAATCTCTAAACAAACGATCTATCTAAATTGTCCATGGATCATAACTAAGAGCAAAGGGAACTGCAGCATAAAAACTGTTAATTAAAATTAAATTAAGATCATGTTCTGGGTGACAGAAATAATTATGCATCAACAAAAAGGGAAGTTCTTCAAGACATAGATAACTAGCCAGTGATTCTTTCTAATATTTATTGGATTGTCTTTTACCCTTCTTGTGTTTGAATATAGTTCCCACATTCCTTAATGTTATCAGTTAATTTTTAATTAAGCGACTAAGCAAAGAGGTTCTCCGAACCAAAAAAAACGGCATCTAAAACAAACAGTTTCACCTGAGCCGCAAAGGAGTGTGAAATGAGAAAATGAATGAGCCAAGCCTAGAAACAAACACGGCAGTCAGTTTGACCAGCGGTCAGTGAATTCGGTTCAGATCCTTCAGACATTAAGCCTTCTGAGTCCTCACTGCAGTTCTTTTGCCAGTTGTTGACGAAGAGAAGTTTCAACCTATGAATTTTTTTTTTTTTAAATGCTCCGCTTCTCTTGCATGTAAACCCAAGCTGGGAAAGTCACATGACGCTCCGCTCCCCACATGAGCTCCCGAGGGTTTCCCAACAAGACACAGGCTTATCTCGGGAAGGAAGAAATGATGTGTCCACAGAGAAAGCAGAAAGTAGCAGATTTGAACAGCTGCTCTGAGTGTGCACGCTCTTATCACAAGCTGTCTGTCAACACCGGGAGTGAGAGAACTCCGGGCGTTTGGGCTCGGGCTGAGAACGTTTTCAGGCTTGTTGAGGCTTGTGATAGCCTAGTCTAATGAGGAAAAAGATTAAAGCGGTGTACTAACACATTTATGATAATCCTCTCGTTTAAGCATATTCAGATCCGGCAAGTCCACTTACGATAGATTCAGCTGAATTTATTCGAGAAAAGTCAAGCAATAATAAGGAAGAAAGGAATTAGTCCACCATGACAAACATATCTATTGCCTTCCTATGTTGATAAGATTGCTGACATATGCAGTATAGAGCTTGCATGGCTATTTATTTTAACATGTTTTATATGCATGTAAGTCAGGAAGTCATTGTGATGTTGTAAAAAAAACAGCAATTTCTTCCATAGTTAATAAGGCAGTTTGGAAAGACCTTAAACCAGGCTACAGGAATCTAGAAATAATAATAAAAAAAAATAATAATATCACAATAGATGTGGTTTAATTTGATATAAATTTGCCTGTTTAAGTAATCCACAGTTTGCAATGCTTGGCCCATGTCTACCATCAATAATTTTACATTGGGCCAAACCTTAGAAAACATGTTGGACAGATGACATCAAATTCAGAGCAATGGAGCTTTGGAAATTGTTCCATTGTTCCAATGCGCAATATGTCCAGAGCCTGTGAAATAAATTGGCCAGTTACATCAGGAAATCATTCTGTTCCTTTGTGAACTTAACATGGATTCTCGTTATTTCTGGTCATCAAAGTTGTATTTGAAGATTAAAGTATTGGTAGAAGCATATGAAAGATCATGACCTTTTCGATTCACTTGAAAAGCAGATGGTGCACATCTTCAAGATCAATCACAATCTAAACTCGTCAGATCGTGCCGCTCTTATGCACGGACCGGGTGTTCAAAATTTAGGCAGGTACATTTCTCAGCACTTCCACTACCGGGGAGCCACAGTCCGGAATTTTTAGTTTATGTTGGCACAGGACATGAAAGTGCACCGCATTCCGCCACAATTTGTACATTTTTAGAGAGATTAAAGACTTGATGGTCGGTGCTCAATCAATAGAATAGTATTGAGAAATAGTATAGAGTATAGTACAGTGTGTATAATACGGAGAGGACGAATTCTTGGCCTCAGGTCTGCAAATCCCAAATTGGTTTTACCTGGAAGGACAGGCTTAAAAAGCAGCCCCACTTCCTGTCTCTGGTGTCAGCCGAAGGATGAAAAATTAAAGATGTCTGTGAGCCATATTGTCCGTGCGGCTTCTTAGCTTGTTATTACTTATCAAATTGATTCAAATTGATTTTCTGCCACTGCTCTGTGGTAGAGCGCACTGCAGACATCGGAGGACTCCGAGTAAAAGGTCAAGTCATGTTCCGCCTACCATCAGGTGACCTGAGATGATAGGTCAGACGGTTAAAAAGCTGCGATGCAGCACATGAGTGATGAAAATCTGTTGAGCATGTGAAACAACTGGGGCTCCTTTGGGTTTGAATAAAACCTCCTGCAGATGTCTGTTCAGAGGAGCAGTCAATTAAAAGAAAAAGAGACCAGCTGCAGCTGCTCACGCTCCTTCAAGACGCGTACATTCCTTCAAGATGCCATTAACCGTCGGTGAGCAGACAGACTCCCGTTTTTTTTTTCTGGACTTTTGTTCTTGGCCTTCTCAACAGCTCTGTGTGGAAGAACACCAGGAGAGGAAAAAAAGCAAGATATTACGGAGACCGTGTTCCACAACATGTCCATCTCCGTGGAGGCTAGAGGGGACGCGTCAGGCTCGCGGCTGAATGTATTTTTGCATTTTAGGCAGCCAGGAGGAGAGAGAAGATGCTTTGAAATGTGTGTGTCAGATGCAGCTTGACTGAAACGTGGAAGGCTGGATGACAGGTCCTGGAGATGCTGGGAACATGCGCCTCGGGGGTGTCGCAGTAGTAGACCACTGTAGTGAGTAAATCCTGCAAAGCAACCATCTTGGCAAAAAGTGTGGGCTACAGTTACGTCACGTACCCGTGTGGAAAACGTTGGTCCCATCCAGATGTCCATAGTGTGATATCAGTACAGCCCAGACATTATCCACTTATGCCTCTGAATGCCAGCATTGCTGCAGATAATTCCGATTAGTCAGATAGAATGATAGTAGAGTGCACGCTACTGGAATTCCCGTCCTTCTGTGAATCCGACGGTGCAGTGAGTGGGATCAGAAGAAAAGAGAAGGGGGGATTTAATGGGAAAACTAGTCTCTGGTCTCGAGGGGAATGAAGTGTGTTTATTGTTCGCCGACCAGCCTGTTGTTACTGAGTCACCATAGAGGAGATGAGGTCTGTTGGCCACGAGAAGAAAGCATTTTTGGGAATGGGTGGGTTCTGGTTTGCCTCGCGGTCTTACAGGTTGTCATGGCGACGGGAAGAGGACCATTTCAGGGCCGGTTCTTGGGCCAACAAAGCGTCTCTTGGGCTCATTGTAGCACGTCCATTCGAAATGGGAATGTTTTGAAGCATAATCACGCAGATGGGGAGTCGGGAGGCTGAATCATGTTCCGAGGCCCGTTTCCTTTCACCGCCACTCTTTACGGTGCTATGAAGTTGCTTTTATGGTTACCAAGTGTGCGTGCGTATGCACATGAATGGCACTGCCTTTATTTCTCCGCGTACTCCAAAGGGATTAAAGAGCGGCTGCTCTCCATGGTTCTAGATTTGCTATTTAACTGGAATGAGAGCAGGATTTATGTAAATGCGCTCCCAGCACATCCCAGCGGGGACACGCAGCACATCTTCACTTAAGCAAAATCGTGTATACATATCGTTTCTATCTCCAGCTTTGGCGTCAAGGCAATCTGGAAAGCAGCTTGTGATCATCATCCAATTCATGAGCTCACTGTTTGATAACAGATCTTATAAAGTAAAGCTTTTAATGTCTGTACAAAACCAAGACCAAGCCTTATGATTATTAATTTAACAGTATTTCTCTTTAAAGCAGAAGCCGACATTTTACCAAAAGGTTGCTGCAGCTAAGCAGAAGTTCTTCTAGGGGACTATTCATGAATCATAAAAATAATACAGTTTGACAAATAATATAGTCTGACAGTTTTATAGCATGTGGAGTTTGGACCACAGAAATACAGTATTTTGTCAAATATGATTGTAAAATGATTTCAATTATATAAAACCTAGCTTCAGTGCACCATTGACAGATGTTATGAGGTCAGTGAAGGGCATTATTCTTTCAAAAGATGCCCTAGGTTCTGTCTGGCCATGGTCCTGAGTGGTCTTTCACCACATTATCACATCGCCTTAAAATAATCTAGTCTGTACTAGATTTCAGGTCAAGCATCAGAATCTCCAAGGAGACTGGAGGCCATGGCATATAATTTACTCATAATGCTGATTTGCAGAGATCTTGCTCTTCAAAACCACATCAAGCAAGACCCTCCCATGCATTTTCGTGTTCTTCCTTAAATTGGTCACCAGCTTGTATTCTTTTTTGAGTATGATGATGTAGCACTTACTGACGCCACCACATTCGGCAAGTGAGAGAAATTCTTGCCAGCAACCTCTTGAGAACAAGCTTTCATCCTTTCCCACTGTGCTTTGCCAAGAGAAAGTGCAGAGAGTTCTCTCGGGAGTTCCAGTGTACAGCAATCCTCGGAGCAAAACAGCCAAGAAAGCGCACCCTCCTCCTCCTCCTAAATAAACACATAAACAGACACCCGCCAGAAGCCTAGAAGCCTCTGCCAATGTCATTCGACAATGACAGGGCTGTGACACGCTGCACCTGCTGCTTCTGCCCAAGCACTTGCTCGCATGCTGGCAAAGGCACCCTGTGCTCTGCTTGTCCAATAAATGGGTTCATTTTGAAACTGGCGCTACACACTAAGAGTGGGGCCGGTTCACTACTAGCTGGTTCACAAAGGCTTCCTCAGGATTTATATAAATAAATAGACCAAACAAGGAAGTAACCTAGTATTTAGTGGTTTTTGCTCATGTGACTTATTGACAGGTTTAGGTTTAATCATGCAGAATGAGGAAGTAACATGTGTGATAGCTGCCAATCATTGAACTTCTCCAATTCTTTTATAAAAAGCATCATTAATTATTGTGTTCTGACAAGAAAGAGTCACTGTGTAGTTATCTGTATCTTGAAGAAAATATACTTCCCTTTTACATGTAGACATCTACACAGGAAAAAATAAATCATTGGATTTATTGAATAGTGAACATTGGTTCAACATGATTCATTTGATTTAGTCTGTCCTTTGCATTATCTCAAGCCATATGTATTATGTTAGTTCAGCTTGATTTTTTTAAGTAACAAATGATTTTATCAAATTGATCTAAATTGAATCTAAATTAAACACATTCTTCTTACATGTGAATGGAGCAAGTCGAATCCTTGCATTACACCCCATGTTTAGTGTGCTGTTTGTTTATTTCACCAGTCCTGAATTAATATTTTACAGAAGTAGCAGGTATGATGAGGCTTGTATAGTTAATCGCAGTGCTACCTAATATAAAAGTCTCGTTGTGCAGGGTTCATGAAGGTACACAGAAAAATGAAACAGAAAGAGCATATCAACCATTCCTGTGACAACAGAAAATGCTAATGCACATCAAACAGGATAGGGTTACACAGCACAACACAGTTGGAGACATGCTGGCTAAAAGGAGAAAGCCTGGAGCAGCACAGAGTCATCCCAGGATCTGATGTCCTGCCAAACTCTCTCAGGGAGCAGGGTGCAAATAAAAGAAAAGTCACACGTGGGGTTTCAATCAAATAATGCGATCAATTAAGGCAGAACTAACCTGCATCAAGGTCTGTGATTCTGCTCCATAACTGAGGGAAGCCTGAACTTCTGCTATATGTGCTTATCAGTGTAATTGTTATCAGGGATTTGCTTAGTCCTGTCTTTTTCAAATGGTCCGTTCCTTTTAACTTAAGTGATAGCACCTGAATGACAGTGAGGCACGAGGCCAAAAACATAAACAAAGACAGGTAACGCAATGTCCACGTTAATGCAGCAGCAATGACTGCGTGCTGCGTTTCGGGTTTTATGAAGCCTTGATCCATTAAACCTAATTGGTGTCAGCTGACCCCATGTCCCTGAGGCATCACAAGCACTGGCTCCTCACTCCCTGATTTAGGCACCCACCAGTACTCAAGATGAATTGGGATGAGGAGGGATATCATTCCCCATGAAATAAAAATTATCAAAATCCAAATATGTCTACACAGCCAGGTGAAAACAGAGATCTGTACCCTGTTGTGCTAATGAAATAACATAGAATGACGGGGTAAGATTGTACATTGTGGGATTTTTTTTAATTATTGACTGTACAGAGGGTAAAATTATCATACAAAAACGCTAACTTTTATGATCAAATATATTATCATGCACAATGTGATGCAATTGGAGTAGAGTTGTACAAATACCCAGCTCCACCAAACCAAACAAACAAACAGATTATCAGTTAGTTTTCAAAAATCTGTCTGTATCATGGCATATTTTTGTCATTTCACTGTGTGAAATGCGCAGATTCTAGAGTGTCGGCGAAGTGTGTATTTTACGTGTGTTGCATTAACAGGTCAAAAAAGATTTAGATGATTGTATTTACAGTCTTTGCTGTATATATTGCTTATATTACATGATTCAAGCTGTTATATGATATAATAATCACCCAAAACAATTACAGTGGAAGAAAATAATTATTTGACCCCTCGCTGGTTTTTTTAAGTTTGTCCAATGACGAAGAAATGAAAAGTCTCAGAACAGTATCATTTTAATGGTAGGTTTATTTTAACAGTGACAGATAGCACATCAAAAGGAAAATTGAAAAAAGAACTTTAAATAAAAGATAGAAACTGATTTGCATTTCATTGAGTAAAATAAGTATTTGAACCCCTACCAACCATTAAGAGTTCTGGCTCCCACAGAGTGGTTAGACACGCCTACTCAATTAGTCCCCCTCATCAATGACACCTGTCTTAACTAGTCACCTGTATAAAAGACACCTGTTCACAGTATCAATCAATCAGGCAGACTCCAAACTCTCCAACATGGGAAGATCAAAGAGCTGTCCAAGGATGTCAGAGACAAAACTGTAGACCTGCACAAGGCTGGAATGGGATACAAAACCATTAGCAATAAGCTGGGAGAGAAGGTGACAACTGTTGCTGCAATTGTTCGCAAATGGAAGGAGCACAAAATGACCATCAATCGACCTCAGTCTGGGGCTCCATGCAAGATTTCACCTCGTGGGGCCTCAATGATTCAGAGAAAGGTGAGAAATCATCCTAGAACTACATGGGAGGAGTTAGTTAATGACCTCAAAGTAGCTGGGACCACAGTCACCAAGAAAACCATTGGAAACACATTACAACGCAATGGATTAAAATCCTGCAGTGCTCGCAAGGTCCCCCTGCTCAACAAGGCACATGTGCAGGCCCGTCTGAAGTTTGCCAATGAACACGTGAATGATTCAGAGAGTGACTGGGAGAAGGTGCTGTGGTCAGATGAGACCAAAATTGAGCTCTTTGGCATTAACTCAACTCGCCGTGATTGGAGGAAGAAAAATTTCTGCCTATGATCCCCAAAGTGTTTTTCTGCTAAGGGCACAGGACAACTTCACTGCATCAACGGAAAAATGGACAGAGACAGCCTCGTATCCTTAGTGATTTAGAAATGATCTGCAAAGAGGAGTGGACCAAAATTGCTTCTAAAATGTGTGCAAACTTGGTCCTCAACTACAAGAAATGTTTGACCTCTGTGCTTGCAAACAGGAGTTTTGCCACTAAGTATTAAGTATTTTTTTTTTTTTAGAGGGTTCAAATACTTATTTCACTCAATGAAATGCAAATCAGTTTCTATCTTTTATTTAAAGTAATTTTTTCAATTTTCCTTTTGATGTGCTATCTGTCACTGTTAAAATAAACCTACCATTAAAATGATACTGTTCTGAGACTTTTCATTTCTTTGTCATTGGTCAAACTTAGAAAAATCAGCGAGGGTTCAAATAATTATTTCCTCCACTGTATATTGTGAATACATTAATAGATCCATTAGTCCCTTAAAAAATCGGCAAGCGGTCAGTAACTCACACTCAGTACTAGCATTCAGTCCTATGTTTTTCACAGATTCAGCTTCCAAAGTCCTAGTCTGTGCCAAAAATTTAAAGGTGGTCTGAAGCCAAGGTCCAAGGTCCCTGAAGCAAGGCACTGCTCCAGGGTGACTGTCTCTGTCGCTACTGATTGTAAGTTGTTTTGAATAAGGGCATCTGATAACTGTCGTAAATATAAATATATGATCATTTTAATATTTATCAATGGCATTCCACAAAAAAGTCAAAAATTTACCTAAAATTAATTGATTTAACCAGCAAATTAAAATGAGACATTAGAGCTTCAATAAATTGCTGTACTTTTACTTTTGATACATAAGTACATTTGAAAGTAAATACTTTTGTACTTTAACTCAAGTAGAAATTTAAATGGAGGACTTTCACTTTTACAGGAGTACAATTTTACCCCGGGTAACTCTACTTTTACTCAAGTACATAGTTTGTGTACTTCATCCACCACTGCCAGTTTGTATTAATGTGTCTTAATGTGAAAAGATGGATTTACCTGCATTACAAAGCCTTTTAAGTAGTAATGGTAATACTGTAATAAGAATAATAATGATACATACATTTCTGAGGCCACCACAGTGCACCCTCCCTTTCCCCCTCCACTACGGCATGCAAACAGGGCCAATAATTGATGGGTTCATGACGCTTTTTAAAGGGTTAATAATGGGCTACAATCAGAGCACACACCAGTGAGCACACACTAGGCTACAATCAGCGAACACAAAATTCAAAACACGACTGCTTTGGGAGTAAATGTGAGTATCTGACAGTAGGATAGTAAAATATATTAATTTTTTTTTTTGCTTAAACAACAATAATATTTTTACAACTCGACTACTGGCTACCACACAGGAAGTGGGGAAATGAGTGTTAACTGTTTCCTTTTGTTTAAAGGCTATGTGCTGAACTGCTTTATTTTTTTTTTACGTTTTCTGTACCCGCAAATCAATTTATTGTGTGCAAGTGTGATAGTTTGTAAGAACAGCAAATTAGTGAACAAATCAACAATAGACACATTTCTCACTTTTCATTCACGCTAATTACACCAATTGCAAATGGTTTGGAAGAGGATTTGAGTAAACACGTGTCGGCGCTTCCCAACACACAAAACGAGGGTAATTACGGGGAAAGCCGCACTATTATCCTCTGTGTAATCATAAAGGACACTGACACAATGTGATGAATATTATAATGGTGTGGAAAAAAATAAAAGCAGTGTTAGGCACAGTTGAAAAGACTTATTTAGGGCTATTTACAGATGCTTGAAAAAAAAAAAGCTTTTTATGTATTTCACCCTGGACGGGTGCATGACATCTAATGACTTGTGATGGCCTTAATGCGTATTTCCACTCCCCGTTGGTGAAAGACGTGGTCAGACACAGACGCCTCATAGACATGCCCTCATTTGGAAATGATGCAAACCTGCAGACAAAACTGTCCGTCTCCATCTTTATGTTGGGATCGTCTCTGGCAAGGATGAATTTCACATTCGTGGCAAGGGTCAGAGACAAACAGGAAGTAAGCATGTTCATCTTTTAAAGTGTAAAATATTTTAAAATGAATGCCAGAGATGGATGTGTTCATTTTGACAATTCAGCTGTGAAATGGAGCAGGTGATCTGACCAGCTACAGCCAACTGTCCCTCAAAGAAGTGGCTCAAGCGTCCCCTAACGCCACCTCACCTGACGCGACATCCGGGCACTTTGTTTCCACCTCACTGATGTTAATGTCCCATGAATTATTTATCTTCGCGTTCTCATTTCCTGACTTTTCTCTGAACGCACGACGTGATTTATGGAGGCCATTGTCGGCCGGGGTCAGACCCTGTCCTTTCATGTGGCCGAGTCTCGGCATTGCTTCCCTCTCACCGCGGCGGTTGTGTTTTATGCGCGCTTTCGATGACACCTAAAGAGCCCGCGTGTCCCGGGCGTAAAGCGATACGGCCGGAGGGACTCCAAATGTCACGCGGCCACTGAACGCGAAACTGAATACACTGCTCGTGCGTAAGGCTTCTCCTCACTTAACCAGATGGAACATGATTTATTACTGCGGCGCGGGGCCATGTAAAACCAGAAGAGGTGACCCCTCCGTGTATTTTCAGGGATTTTAATGCTCTTAATGCGCAGAACCTTTCGTCCTCCGGTGGTTTATACAGTAAATAGTCCAGACAGTGTGTGGACTGGAATAGAGGTCAAGGGCAGAGGGACGCTTTGTGCCACGCGTGGCGCAATTACAGCGTGGCCACCGCTGCGGCCTTGAGTTAATAAAATGTTAATTCGTAAGATCTGATCTCATCTGCCAAGATCAGTCCTGTGGCACACTTTTCAGTGGAAGAGGGATAATGATCCCAGCGAATTGGCCTAATTTCCAGTCTCTCTTTGGTCAGCTAATCGTTCCCCTGTCTAATTGGCCCACTTAAAAATTCTTGTCTGGCTCCATAACGGAGTGGCGAGTTTCTTCTCGGGGCCGCCCCCTCGTCCAATAAGGCAGGTCAGCAGCAGGACTGAGCCCAGTGAACTGTGACATAGTTTCCTTCGTTCTCACCTTTCGGAAGGACGTCCCTGGCTAATTTCACGCGCTGAGCATGCCTCCCTTTGTGTACTCGCAAGCATTTCTCGGCGGTGAGGTCAAAGGCCAATCGCAATGCCAAAGGGCAAATTAAATCACTGTGATTGCCTGGTCTTTCGTAATTAATTTGCAGAGGGCTTAGGGGCCCTAATGGCTCGGGGCAGCGCTCGCTGAAGGACACACTAATTAAAAGCTGCCACATATCATGAGGACGATGCACAGCCGGCTCTCTCTGAGTCTGATGTGATTTTTATTCGTCCTGAAGGTTTCCCCCCAAACACAATCTAATCTTGCCCAGTTATAGCACAGGCCAGGCAGAGGATCCTGGTCTTTAATCATTAAACACAACAAGCAGCCCCGAGGGCCATTACTCTAGTTTAGACAAAATTACACACAGTGCATTATATTCATTATACTATCTCGCTGTGGTTGTATAATATCTGGATTTTGTCAGGGAAAGCGCTGATGCCGTACTTCCTTGCAGCACGCAGGGTTTGCTCAGAGTGAAGGTGGGAGAGGACGCACAGAAGACTGAGACGGCATAATGTGTACCACATGCAGGCATTCCTTTAGAAGGGTTCAGGCCCAGAGTTATAAAATTCCTCTCAGCTTACATCTGCTGCCCTTTTTTCTGCGCGAAGAGAACTAATGAACAGCCCTTCGGCTGTGCGGTTTAGCTCCGGCCCCAGCTATGCACGGCAAGCTCGCCGTTGCCTGACTGCCAAAACGTCCCGTGCAATTTCACAAGAGCAAAGCCCCTCTGACCCCCAGCTCTGGGGAGGACACCTGAAGGCAGGAGAGGAAATGAGCGGGCGGGGAGGATCGCTGTTTACGCTGCACGCTTTCCTTGTTTTTCTGGAAGACAGACGGCCGACCCCAGGCTGTGGTTGTCATTGTTTTCTTTTTCTCCGCCCCTGGTGATTCCTGTCTGACTCTGGTGGCTCGGCCCCGCCGTTACCTCTGACGCCTGTGCCATCTTTTTGTGTCGCGTCCTCCTGTCGTTGGGAGCCGCAGTGTCAGATGCAGGAGCAGCATCGGCGGCAGCTGTGTCTCGCCCCTGGGACGTTACGTTTGGCTATGCAAACAAGGGCATACACGTCCCTGTGATGCTTTCCAATCAATGCCAAGCAAAGTGAGCAAGAAAAAAACATTTCCAGCCCCCTCAACACATGAATCATCCCAAGGGTAGGCTTGTGTTTGCACACTTACATAAGCCAAGTAGGTTTCTTTATTTTAGAGGAGCTGTGAAATTGTGAAGTTCACGCTCCTTTTACCCCAACCCAACCACTTGCTGCTTCAGAAACAATAAAGCTGTTCTGAAACAGTAAAGTGCTTGAAAAATCGTTGGCCAGCTATAAATGTGAGTAGGTGTACTCCCGGGATAATTGATTGGGAATAGAATGGGTTTCCAGTGCCAGGTCTCAGTGCATTAGAGTTTATCATCTGTATAATATTCATGCCTCTGAATGCCGGGGGGAGGGTGCCGTGTATTGATTATTACAAACATGGCGTTGAGCCAGACGGCACAACAAGTCTGTAAATGCAACAGACTTTGCAAAAACACTCAGAAATGAAATCCTGGAAATCGATAATGTTTTCTGACCGGAGCGCTTTGACAAATGAGGGAACTGTGAATAACTGTGACCCGGCTGTGAATCTTTAGTTATGCTGTGCTGAAAGAAACTGGGAAAAATATTTGAATGTTTGAATGCATACATTTGCTAACAATTTAATTGAATGGATCAGAGTTTAAGATTTGCATGTAAGACCTTATTATAGCTTCTCATAATCATGATATAGTATAAGGAAATGGACCCGTAATCAAAAGGTTGCCGGTTCAAATCCCGAACCATCAAGGTGCCACTGAGGTGCCATTGAGCAAAGCACCGTCCCCACACACTGCTCCCCGGGCGCCTGTCATGGCTGCCCACTGCTCACCAAGGGTGACGGTTAAAAGCAGAGGACACATTTCGTTGTGTATGCTGTGCTGCAGTGTATCACAATGACTAATCACTTCACTTAATTAATTATTATTATTAGTAGTAATACAGATATTATATGTCATAACAAGTTTTTTATCTCAAGGCTGCAACAAGCCACAAGCCTTAACCTGTAAATCTTAAAATTATTTGTTTATTTACAAATCATACATGCAGCAAAAATTATTATCCAGCAATCCAGTGATTTCAGTTTGAAAGAAGAAGGACAAAACAATGTGCTAATGGCTAGCGTTCCCCTACATGTATCTGTGCTTGGGACATAGATTAATTAAAACCACCGGGAGAAGGTATTTACATAACCTGGGAAGACCTGAACGCTTGTGAGCTAAAGGGTTATTAGTGTTAATTATGCTTCATAAATCCCAGCCTTTGCCTTGCCAAAGACATTTACATGGCCCTGAGGTTCCATTTGAAGTCTGCCACCTTGTTTATGACAAGGAGATGTACAGATCACAGGACCGTAGGGTCTACGTGTTTACGAGGTTCAACTGCATTAGATGGGCTCCTGAGTCCTTGGACTGTGTATGATTAGCATGCGGATGAATCTGATGAGATGATGCTGATTTTCACAGGCAGCCTTTCCATGCTGCTTGAACCTCTTGAAGTTTGCTTTGCAGAATGCTTGGAATTAAGCCATTGAAGAAAAATACAACTTGGCTTTGTGTTAAAGTTATTTTTGGTAGAGCTTTAGGTCTCATGTAGAATGGGTGCTCTGAAACCCTTAAAGCCACCAAACTGTAACTACAGATTTTTAAGGTATAGAATAACAGTCTCAGACTCTATTGACCATTCAAATCAAACACAGATGCCATTTTAAAATTCCAAGTTTCTCACCTGCCAGAGAGACCTCCTTCCTACTCATCTGGTGAAAATCTGCAAGAGCAAATGTCAAATATTCTTTTCATCCTTCTTTGTTTGTTCCTTGTTTCATCTTGTTGGTATGAAACACAAAAGCCTGAATAATATTTGTCCAAATCTCGTGTTCAGTTCCAATGTGAAGTGAACGACACACAGTCTAACCTGCCTGCCTTTTTACACTCTGCAAATCGGAAACCATATCTGGAATATCCTGAAATTATCTCAAAGTAAATTGTCGCTTCACATTTTAATGTTTTATTGATGCTTTAATTTGTAATTTGTCTAATTTTACACACAATTATTTACATTGCTGGTTGTTAATTTGAATTTGTGCTATGTCTGTGTAATGCTTTTTAATGTGTGATTGAAAAGTGTTCATTGGAATAATGTGTTATTCTGTGTTATTATTTCTTAGTTATACCCAGTCAATGCAGCCTTGAAAATGAAGCTATCACTCTGTTTTAAAACCAGTGCTGTCTGTCTTTGACTGCTGTTCTATTGATTACCCAGCCATGCTTGAAGAACCATCGATTCTTCAGTCAGTGCCATTATGCCCATTAATGTGCTGAGCAGTTCACTTGTTCATTACCAATGTCTAATTTTGATGTACAGAAAATAGAGATAAACATTTCTATTTAACATGTCATCTCTTGATGAATTCCCTATGGACTTCACTTGACAAGTCAGCACATGAAATCAGATAAAGTTACACTGAGCGTGTGTGCACAGGGAGACCTGAATTCTGTCAGAATCTATTGAGACTAAAGTTTGTCAGGTGATGGGCTCGTCCTTACGTGAAGTCGGACAATTATTTAACAGTGATTGGCTGGTTAGTGGTGCCCTGCAAGTGCAGCTCAGTGCTCCAAAGCACTACAAAATATTCACACTACCACTGCAAAAGAACATCTCCAAATGTCATTTATCAACTTCTCATGCGCTGCCGCAGAGGATATAAGTACCCACTTAAGCTTTTATGAAACAGGGAGGGGCACTGGAGTGCAGCGAATCCATTGTAGCAGAATTGCACAATCTCTAGAGAAGACTCCATGTTGACAGCCTGTTGAAAGAACACCCAGAGGATGACTGTGACTCTCGGAATTATTTTCCCCTTTGCCTTGTGCACAGAAGCCTGTAAAGTTACATTAAAAAGACGTTGCGGAATATTTAAAACACTTTGTTTTAATAGTTATTATATATCCATTTAAACATATTGCTGCAATACTGTGCCAAATTAGACATTATTATACATGTATTCTACAGTATTGTCTTTATTGTCTGAAAAATCCAAAGTTTTCTGTGGACACACCTCTAAATTCTTTCAAACTTTTTCAAATCATGAAAAAGTTGTAGGTCCATAGACTTCACTACTCAACATGATGTGGAAATGGAGCCAGAGTGGATATGTTTAAGATTCGCTTTTTAACGTGTCTGCAGTTATTAAATTACTATTGCATTTCTACAAAACTGGCGTGCTGGCCATAGGCCTCAAAACAGCCAAAATAATTAAATAACAAATAAAATAAAGTACAGTAGGACGTCCACTGATGCATGATTTTGCATATCTGAAGAAACTGTATTAAAACAAAAGGACATGCAAATGGACCACAAAGAGGTGCAGCAGTTATATATGTGGCTTCACATCTCCAGCTTGGACCTTGTGGGTGTGGAATTTGTTGTCCATAGGTGTTAGTGCCAAGTGTCTGGCCGCTGGAATCCTGAGCAAAAGGAATAAATAAGGATATGTAAATCAATTTAATTAACCTTTTAATATTATTCAAATAATAAAAAACACAGTTCAAGCATTTAAAATTGCTAAACTGTCTAACTAACAGTGACAATTTTCTTTAATACTGCTGCCTGCTATCCGTAAGATAGCAATTAAATTCATAATGTGTGTAATATGTTGTCTAATGATTTGTATTCTGACAATGACATTTAATAATGAAAGACCCTGATGGATTAAATTGGATCCATCATAGCAAATTTGGCATTGGCAGCACATTGAAGATCCCGGCAGAGGAGTAGTAAAATGAAGTCATCTGGTTTTCCCTGTAGCTCGCAAAACAAAGCTGAGTATGCGGTGCTGCTCACCCGGGCTGAATAATCGTGTGCATACAGCAGTGCTGTGTGAGTTTATCTTTATTGCTCCTGACTGGGCTCTCTGGGAATGCTGACCTCCTCAGATAATTGAATATCTGGGTGAGAGCACAAGCGTGAGACAAGATTAACAGCCCTCCCAGCCTCTCTGGAATTTCACTGGATTCCTACGGTGACCTACTTCGCTCAGCCAGGAAATCTTTCTTGTTTTCGCCATTAAGGGGCTAAAAATCAGGGGACGGGATCACAGAGGGACTTTTTGTGTATGTTGTAGTTGTAGAGCAATGGCAGTGGCGACAGCTGTCCTTGGGGAAAGTGCCATACTGGGTGCACTGGGTGGTACTGAGTCCTAAAAAACATAGCTGTCATCCTGTCATCCATCACTGTTTTCAACCCGCCTGTACTGGCAAAACACTTGACTCTCTGTTACTATCGCTGTGAAAAGCTCCCTGAGTTGCCCTTGAACTGGTTTAAGTGGAACTGCTTATGATATGATTTCATTGCTCACGAACATAACCACTTGGCTCAACTATTTTAAATCACCTTTAGAATTTTTTTATTGCTTCTTAAGAAAGGATCACAGCTTCTCAAACATCCATGAACCTTACTAAGGTCATTTCCCTTTGGGCAATAGAAAGAAGGAAATTCAGTAATTTCATAACCTGTTACTTACTACCTCCTTTCCTTAAATCATTTTACAGTGATTATTTTACATAACCATGACAATGGAAAACAGACAGGTCAAATGAAAGCTATCTTGGCACCTGGCAGTACCATTAGGCAGTTGGTGTGTTGGCATTTTGTGACATTGGTCCTGCAGTGGCTAGAAATTTGATTCAGAGAGCAACAGCTCAGATGGTCGGATCTGGAATTTATCCCGTTATGTCGTAACAAGGTGAAAGGTTACCTCCCATTTCCCACCCCTCCCCTAAAACATTATCTCCACCAACCGTCATTTCCCATGACCGAAGAACCAGTGGGTTAAATTATTTAATTTTTTTGGAGAAACACCGAAACGACTTCCTGTCTGCGACAAACATTGTGGTTGGTGAATGACGTCATTTCTGCGAATGCCCGCTCACTTCTATAGGCCGCTCTCCTCCTTTTCCCGCCTCTCTCCTCCTCTTTAACATCTAAAATTACAGTCACCAGAATGGCGCATCCCGGGAAAACCTCATTCTGCACCACGACTGAATTTTGGAAAGATACAGTATAGGGGACTATTAAGGCTAAAAAATAAATAAATAAATTCATGGCAGAGGACCTTTAAATTGTAATGTGTGCCAACTGTCTTTTGCACATTGCTTTAAGCTATTTTTCACATTCTATTTTTTTCTGTAAATGTTACTGTGGTTATTTCCGAATAGCAGAATTTAAAATGAACAAAGCAGAACGTGAAAAAGCCAAAAGCAACAAACTGCTTGTTTGAGTGAAAAAATAGCTGAAATATCAAAGCAGAACCTTGTGGTGAAAGACAACATCCACATTTTGAACTGTACACCCTTTTTCTCTTTATGCTGTATAATTGATGGACGAATAATAGACTGTGTTTTTTACTATTCTATATAGCTTATAGTCTACACCATTAATCATAAATTTAATTATTAACCATATATAATGAATACTGGTGCCCTAGTACTTACGTACACAACATTACGTGCTTATGACATCTGTTCTCCAAAAAGAAAGAAAGCAGAAATGTGCGTTGAAGGAAGAGAGCATCATGTCCCATCATACCATCCATCTAATTACAAGTGGTATCTGGTGGAGCGCAGTGTTGGAGAGATAAAGCAGCTCCCCACTGCCGTGCGCTCATGTTCCCTTTGTTCTCTTCTGTTAGCCATTTACACAACACGTCTCTGCCCTGCGCCCACACACTCATCTTTTTCCCGAAAAAAAGAAGCACCAGCTAGAGCCCTGCATCAGCATGCAAGAGATTTGGGTACAATCGTGACTCAAGAACATTGTGTCCTTTCCAAAAAGCATCCACCCTGTCCTTTTCTAAATATTGACTATGTGCTTAATATAGGCCAAAAGAAAAATCAAGTACATATCTATCACCAATGCAACATTTATTGCATATATAAAAGTAATGCAATAAATGTTGAAATTATGCAAATATGTTTGTACATTTACATTATTTCCTGCCCTGGAACTGCAGTGTGTCTGCAGTGTGCTTGCTGCATCTGGACACAACATTTGTTCAGGCAGAATTTGGGATTTATCTACATTCATTTGGACATTTATTTTACATTTAAATATGCATTAAAGCAAGATTTCTTCCTTGTAATTAATAAAATTCAAAAGGTGCGACTAATCAATAAAGTTTAATGGACTGACAGCCCTAGTATTACAGTTGCTAGTACACACAGGAATTGCCTGTTTTTCACAGTTATGCCGACATTACACACTTCATTGATTTAACATTATTTTCCGTAGAGCTCTTGATGCTGAAAGCTGGTGTCGTCTAACAAGGGTTGTACAGAATGTTGAAAATCATGGACACTTTTCCTGAACTTCCTCTAGCACCAATTAAACCACTCAATCCATGAATTATTGATGCACTGCACCGGAGCAGAGAGAGCGAGCGGATGTTGGAGCAGATAGAAATCACACTGATGCATAGTGTGTGTGTGTGTGTGTGTGTGTGTGTGGTGGGGGGTGGGTTGAGAGATAAAATAAAAATGACAGTATCATACACATGTTCCCCCGGCCTTTCCCTTGAATAAAGAACTCCAGGCCTCCTGCACAGCATCATTCTCTGTCCGGATAACTAACCCTGAAGGGGCTCGCCGCGCCGCGAAAGCTCCATTTCTGACGGCCCAACATGCGTTGGTTTTTTCCTTGCAATGGCACTCACGTCCCCCGTCACCCTCTGCAAGGTTTTCGATGGACATGTATGCATTAGCCCTCCGTGGCGGCCATTATTCTTCATCCAGCAAGTTTGGGTTGGGCGGGTGATTTGTGGCCCGCGGCTGCCCTTTCCGGGGTTCCAGCGCTCGTCGGCAGCGCCAGGGTCGCGGAGTGGCAAACAGCTGCTCTGGCTCGGGCTCGGTTCGTTGTAAATATTAGAGTTAATTCCCTCTGTAAACGGCAGCTGTAAACCATCTGCACCGTCGTTAATCACAACAAATGGCTCCACAAAGCACATCCACTTGTCTTATTTAAATAGTGCTGCAGTGCACGCGCACACACACACACACACACACACACACATACACACACAATGCACATACCTCATACACAACTAAATAAAACACCCAACCCTTTCCAGAGGATACAATTTACAGTCGTTGGCAGCAATGGCCAGGCACAGCTCCAGCCCCACTGCGAATTTTAGTGTGACACACACACACACACACACACACACTACAACACACCACTGTATTTGTGACTCACGGCTAAACTGGTTTTATGTAAATAAAGCTTCCAGTAGTAGGTGGCGTTCCCCTCATACAGATCAGTTTATTGAATTGTACCTGCTGTAACGCAACACTTATACATTATACAAATTCATCTGCTCAAAAACTATTGAGGGAAAAGTGATCATTTTATATCACTTGCCGGTGTGTGTGGAATTATGTGCCTCAGAGGTACATGCCAGGTCTTTTGCTGAATAAAAATGTAGCACTTCAGTGCATCGACCGCCCAATACTTTTCACGGTTTTTGGCAGTTTGGGTGGTTATTAAATGATACGGTGGAACCTGTCACAGCCTCAAGATGATCACCCCTCTGTTCAAAGGTATCACAGAAAGCCTCAAAGCTGTGATCAACAGCTGATGTAATAGAGGCGCGCTTTGCATAATGAATGTTGCTTATCTGGGAGACGTGACGGCGCTCCCACCAGAGCCGCTCTCAGACTCAAGCTCCGTGAGCGGGCGGGAGTGACAGGCCGGGATCGGGGACGCTGTGGCAATGAAAGGTAACCTGACGCCCTGAATAGGTGTGACACATTAAGAGAGCCAGCTGTCGCAGTCCGTGCCGTGACAGCAATGCTGCCATTCCGCAAAGCTCGCTGCATGTGTCAGTGCCTAAATTATGATGAATAGCTGTAAATATATGCTCCGCCATTAAATAACACAAATAAAATTAATTAGAACCTTGTGGACAGATAGACAGATTACATAAATGACCCTAATTATTCATTTGACAGTACATACTGTTGGCTGTTTAATCTATTAAAGGTTGCTATATTAATTATATGCTTATATCCCGTGTGCTGGTGTGGGAGTGAAAACGTCTTTGAAATATTGACCTTTAGTGGCAGTAAATATTATCTTTTATTCACAGTTCTTAATTCTACTAGATACAGTATAATTATCCAATATGCATACACATTTGCTGCAAAGATAAAACCCCCTCTGATTAAACTTCTGTGCTTTTTGTTGTTTCCGAAACAATACAATATTCAGATATGTTAGGAAAAACAGGATGCATTCGCACAACTTTCATGAGACAGGGGTTCTACTTATAAGGCATTATAACAAAAGCACTAGATACAGAACGGGGTACAAGGACATACAAAATATAATGACCCGACGTGGACTTGCCACCATGAGTCTACCTTTATACACGTACATCAGGCGCACACAATCGGGAATTCGGCGCGACAACATTGAGAACAGGAAACTCCGGACTGGAACGTGGAGCCGGAGCACTGCCCAAAGTCAGGACCGTGGCAAGATGCCATGTTAAGAGGTTCACGTCTTTAAAATGATTTCTTTAATAAATTATTTCGGTCATGTGGTAACAAAAATGCACAACTTTTCAGAACAACATCAAGGGGGTGGTGCCAGTTGTGAATGTTTAGTCAATCCATCCAGGATTTTGCAAATCGCTTGACCAATAGTCATTGTCTCTCATGAGTTTCACCTATCACAGCATACACTGGCTGTTGTCACTACCTAGTACTGCCTCAGATGTGACTTGCACTGTATGCATGTACACAGACAAGAATGAATATTTAGTAACAGACTCGCCTATGAACCAGAAGACCACAAAGTCACAGGTTCAAACCCCACTTACAACTATTATGCCCCTTAGCAAGACACTTAACCCTGAGTGTCTCCAGGGGGACTGTCCCTGTCAATACTGATAGTAAGTCCCTCTGGATAAGGGTGCCATAAGTGAGGAAAGAAGGATTTCACTCATGTTAGCAAAATGTTAACCATAAACTATTATTTAAACAGTCAATTTTGTTGATACATCCATTCAGTTAAACTTATTATTGAATTGCGTAAATATGCTTTGCTTTGCCTTATAATGCATTTAACATATAATCTAAAAATGTATATTATACACATGTTCTCACAGATCAGGCAAGGTCCACTGGACTTCAGTATGCAAATGGACATGAACTGAACAGCACAGATCAGGCAGATATTACAGATGGTTTTTGCATACACCAACAAACAATAACTGCTGAAGACAGTGCTGATTTATTCAGAAAATCATTCGGTTTTTACATTGACCTCACACTGACCTTATTTTAGGCTGCAGCAATCACAAACGGAGCACCTCCGCCACCGTACCCAGTTCTCACTGAGCAGGGGTGTGTTGTAGCCGACCCGCATTTCTGTTTAACTTCTGATTGCCAGGCCAATAACGTATCCCAAAGTCACACTTAACAGTGCAGAATAAATTCTTGCAGTTGACACCCGCTGCTATAATTTCTCCCACTTAAGTTCCTCTGTTTGTCACAGTCAGGGGGAGACACCCGCTTCAGACAAACCCTGACAAGAGCGACGACAACAATAAACCTGTCAGGATCCAGTTTAAGAGCGCGGGCGGATTGGAGAGCCGCTACTGACGCCCGGCGTCAAGGTGAAATTCCATCCGCTGCACCTCAGCCAGAGCCCACTTAGATGCATCATTCAAGTGTCAGTAGAACCGCCGATTGAGGGACGTAGTGCTTTGTTGCACATTTTCCAGTTTCTTCCTCTTTATCGCTCCTCCACCTCTGTCTGGAGATAGATGGATTACAGCCGACAGAGCCAGATGCCACCGAACAGCAGGTACTTTGTGGGTTAGGCTGCCAAGGGCAGAGTTCACATGACCAATGCCTTTCCCCGCTGCGGGCCAGAAGGTCCTGGCATCACTTGAGCAAAGCCTCTAGATTGCTTGAAAGTGTTCGCAGAGCTCTAATTGCTCAATTTCAGCTCCAGTCCTGACTGTGTTCCAGCAGCCTTTCCAATCAGAGATTAAGTTCTCCATGGCTTTCTCAGCTTCCTGCACAGCTTGAAGCAAGCCGAGCTCAGGGAACGTGTTTGATTAATAAACCTGACAAGTCAGCCCATTATTATAAATTAAAGATGCACGACTGCGGGTGTGAGAATAGTCTTGAATGAAAAAAAGGAGGGGAGGGAAACAATTCCGCACTTGCACCAAAGCAACTGTTTAGGCAGTGCAAACACCTCTCCCTTCCTGCTGCGCACTGTGTTTAGTCTGTTGATCTGCTTTTTCTCCCCCCCAAGGCATCCCAAGTACACATTGCACAACGTCTCTTGCCTGTGTGAATGCATACAAATCTAATTTGCACCTCATCTGACATGCATTCATACCACAAAGCGTGTCTATCCACTCATCACTTGCACAACACTTTACAACGGCGCCGAAAGAGCTGAGAACAAACACAGGATCCAATGGTGCTCATCGTTATATTTTATCAGAGAGGAAAAAGATGACTGAGCCGCCCTTCAAAATCAAGTCTCATTCACTGGTGAAGCAAGCAGCAAGCACTGGGCTGGAAAATGTCACACGCCCCTGCCAGATCCGTCCGCATAATTCCCCTCTAACACTGCGTTTGCGATGAGCCATACTCACTCTGCAGCTTTTTGGGACTGGAACCTGTCATTAGGGTTGCTCCCTGTGGCCAGCATCCCCACCAGAGTACCGAGGACGTGGTATGGTGAGTCTTGCTAAAGATTTCTGCGGTGGGTGCTTGTGTCTTCCAGCCTTTTGGGTGAAGGTGAGCGTAAATAAAAACATTTAAAAGTATTGAAGTCTTGCTATGTTGTAAAGGCAGACCATTTCTAGAACGTTGTTCTTGATTTATTTTGAGAATGAGATGGTACCTACGTCTCTGATATAAAAGACTGCATGCCATAGTGCTTTGGGAACACAATGGCCCTCCTTGCAACATCAAAGAAACTGCTGCACACTTCTGGTACTGCTTCTGGTTTTGTCATTTTCATGGAGAATCAACAGATCAACCAAGTGACATTTGTTACTTGCTGGCCGTGGTTGGCCTAGCGGGTAACGAAATGGACCTGTAATCGAATCCAAGGTGCCACTGACTCCTTGAGCAAGGTACCGGACCCACACACTGCTTCCCGGGCGACTTTCACTGCTGCCCACAAAGGGTGATGGGTTGAATGCAGTAGACACATTTTGTTTTTCTGCACCGTGTGCTGTGCTGCTGCTGCTTTCACAATGACAATCACTTCACTTTCGCTTCAATTCTGGGGTGAAATGAACCCATGCAGTAAATAATCAAACTAAGCAAGTATTTTGTCCAATAAGCAGTGTTTTGGTTGTTCTGCAAACTTTATGAGAAGTCTAGGACGGTTCTCCTTGATGTCCTCCTAGACTGCTACACCAACCATTAATAGCCATAATGACCTATACTTTCCTGGAGGTGGGCAGTATGCTAATCATCCAGTTCGAGGTGGCAGGGTGCACGAGAGTTGTTAATATTCATATTAATATCCTCCTATTTTACAAATTTTTTTCATAAACGTTCTCCCAAGTTCAGAATACAATCACTATTTCAGTGAGGCTATGCAACACAAAACTGTGGCCTTCATACCACAAGGCTTGATGTGAGGGTGGCAGTGATGAAGGGGGTGTAGATGATACAGATAATGTATTAAAAAGCACAGTGACATTCTGTCTCTAATGTGGCTGAACTGAGTTCAGGGATATCACAAATGGCCACTACTGTACTGTTTATTTGTGCGCTTTTACAGTTGTAAGGCTGACAAAAAGGTTAACAGCTTACAGTATTATGTGTCACTAGATGAAGCCTTTCATCACCTGCTAAGTCAGCCTAATGGAGCTTTCTCTGAGAGTGAAACACTGAAGCCCACTCTGGCAGATAGACCCACACTCTGAGCCAACCAAATCAATGATGCTCACCCCCCACCTCCACTCCCACCCCATCCTTGCTGATGGATCTATAATTAATGAGAGCCCTTAGCGCCGGGCTAAATTTAGTGCATAAACTCCACTTCCAGGGGTACGAGAGGGTCAATGAAGAGCAAGAGGCTCTAGTGCGGTCTCAATGGCCCCGGATGAAGCTAATGTTGCTGGGGTTGTGTGCCGGAAATCTGGCTTCCTGGAAGCCCATGCAGAACAAGGCAAATTTCCTCGGGTCATTACTCACCAATTGTTGCCCTGTTACTAATCTATATAAGATGGGCGCCCATTAGCAGCCCAAGGTTTCCCTTAATTAAACAGACATGGCGCACATAATTGCCTGCTCTGCCCTGCATTCGTGTTTTGCAGGTGCAGCGTCTGAGTTTGTCAGGCTTCCCAGGCCTCAGTATTCTAGGTGGTCTATTTCTACCTCCGGGGCCGTTCTTGAAAACGCAGAACAACAGTCTCACGTTTTTGGCACGCAGCGGCGCAAAAAAAAAAAAAAAAAAAAAAAAGAAATCAGGAACAGACCCCAGCCGCCATTATGATATCATTTGTCTGCTATGTGGGCAGGCTCTCTTAAGAATAAGACGTGCCGTGGCTCCTTCTGTTAGCGAGAGAACAGCGTGTCACACAAAAGAAAGCCGATCTGACTCCAGCCCACGGGGGTCCATAATTAAAATGGATAATGCGTTTCCCACCTTTAGGCAGCGCTGAGGGATTTGACTTGTGTTGAATGTCAACCTCGGGATGGCGCTGGGGGAGGAGGCGGTGGGAGCGATTCATTATGAGCTGGTAAAAAAATAAAATAAAAAGTAGACAGTGTAAAGACCGCGAGTGACTGAAATATCAAAGCAAACATTCTGCCAGCAGAATCCGGGAGTCGGAGTGCGGCCGTTTGATCCGACAGAGGAGCATATTTTTTTACTAAAAGCTTTAGAAAAGCCTGTGGGGCGCGCACGAGGAGTGAAGGGAAGAATGCAGCTCTCTATTTAAGTCGGAGCCTGTCATCTCCGGCAAATCGTTACAAAAAAAAAGACTCCTTTGGGTATGCCAGGATGTGACTGCCAGTTGGAAGGAAAGGGACGTAAAACACAAGGGCCAATTTCGGCTTTTGCGTGCCTCAGATGCGGAGGAAAAGCGGCGTTCTTTGCATCTGTAAATCACATGTTCTTTGACAAGGTGGATATCAGTAGGAATGGCCTGAAGGGACATGGCTGAAAGACAAGCCTTCTGCAAGGTGAACATCGCGGCGTATTCCTGTCGCTCGCGGTACGACTGCGGGACAAACTCGTGTGACTAGTTTCTACAGTGGCCGGCCGTACTTTCGCGGTTCTCATGGGGTCAGGCGATCACCATGGCCTCACTGAACAATCTGCATCATCGTGGAAATTTCATTTTTACATTCAGTTAGAAAAGAAGTTGTTAGTTAGCTCACTATGTTTCATGAAGCTAATTGCATTCTTCGCACAACAGAACAGTCTTGGACTCTTTATTTAGTTCGTCGGGTTCTCTTCCTCGAGGTTCAGACAACTACCAAGCGCCACTTTCTTGCCTATCTGCCTGTGTGGGTAGATCCTGAGAATTGCCGCGCTCAGAACGCAGCGCCGAGCTTGTAGCACGGAAACAGGGCCATTTTCTTATCGGCCATCTCGCGGGCAGCACAGGAAGGGCTGTCTTTTCCTTGCCCGTGACACGGACTGATAAACTTTCACCAACATCTGGGGAACATGGCCGCTGTTTGTGGCTATCAGTAAATTCCTTCTCCCAAAGAGGAAAGCTACAAAGGCGCGACACCTGCCGCATTATCGGCACGAGTCCTTATCTTGCCGCAGCTTTTTGTCTTTGTCTGAGTTCTGTCGGTAGGGGTGTGACACCGGCATTCGGCATTGGCCACTGGAGCAAATTCATCAGCACACGCGTCTCCGCTGATCGAGCGCATGTGGAATTGTACTCGTGGGAGTGTAATAAGACGGGGAAAGATGCCGCGCCCGCTTAAATGCTCCTGTCAGGATCCGGTTTGGAAGCCGCCCCGTTCGTTTCTGTTCTTTCATCTTTTCCCGTTGTTCGGCGACGTTTGCCCTGTCGTGGGCTCCATGTAATAAATTCCCTGTCTCATGACGTTGTGCTTGTGCGTTCTCCTTCCTCGCCGTGTCCAACCATGCTCCTGTTTCAGCACGGACCAACTTTACAGGCTTTTAACTTTCAATTGGTGGTTCCTATTTCGTCGTATTGTCAAAATGATTTATCTCTTTCGTTTGAAATTTCCTGTCGGCTCGCCATCGTGTCACGCAGCATATCATGGAGACTTCTTCAACTGTGAAATGTGTAAACGAAGCTCAGGGGAGCAGAAGGGATTTAGATTTTTTGTTCCACGGTGAAAGAAAAGAGTTTCCTCAAAATGTAATTGTTCCGACTCTGGGCCACCGTGTACGCTTTCAAGGCTGCACTTCTTGTCAGATCCTGGTACCACCTACAGCCATCTTGATGGCAACGAAGCCCAGATGACGGGCTTCATGGAGACCTGCCTCATCAGAAGCCAGAGTGAAGGAGTGACGGGGGGGGGGTCGAGGAAACGAGACTCCGTAGGCCGCCCCCACACCCAGTTTCTATAGAGTTGATCTGATTATGTTACAACGTCAAAACAATGCTGGTGTCACGCACGCATAATCACACGGCGGCACGTTTCGATAATGACACGTTGCGGGAAGCCCCTGTGGGATGATCTGGCTTAGCCGGTAACGTGCGAGGTGGCATTGTGCACACATCACACTCGCGCTCTTTTGGCTGATAATGGTTTGGAGTAGTGGAATCTGCCGCTCTACAATTACGAGGATCCCTCATCATGCCCAAGCACGCATGACGGGGACAGACAGGTCCCTTTTCCCATGATGCTCTCTGCCTTCGGTTCCCCACTTCCTGTCTGTGCTCGAGTGCTAATTACCGAACGGCGAAGGGCCAAGGCAACCGTCAGGACTACAAGAGGCAGAAAATATCACTGCCGTGTCTGTGGGGGGGGCGAAAAGTGACCGCAAGCAGCAGCGTTTGATCACTCGTCCCTGCCATATGAAATTGATTACATGCTCCTTGCGCAGCCAATACCTTTGTGGTGTTTAACAAGATCAATCAGGGGCACAAATGAGGATCTTCATCCACTGGCAGGAGGCAAATGTACACAGTGTGCCATGGCAGCATTGTTCCATTTAGATACCTTTTATAAAAAGCTCTGCCGGCATAACGTCTCTTGATGGGATTTGGAGGAAGCGAGAGTGGGGGCGAGCGAGGGACAGGGACTGCAGTCTCAATCAATACAAAACAAACGTTACTGCATTTCCCCAAATTCGAGGGCCGGTATGAAACGTGCATGCTGGTATGGTGGGGATAAAGGGTCCCGCACCTTTTCATTATGACATTTTATCTTGACATTTAACCCATCGATTCGGGACCTTTCTGTAACATCTGTACAGATCGCCAATTCTGGTCTGAATGACGCTGGCAATAAAACCTTAACCGGTTGCCAATTTGCTTGTATACACAAGGCCCAGCAGCCAGTCTCTGTTTGATTAAACCCTAGTTCCCTCAGGACCATTATATCCAAATATCCAATATCCAAAACGTTCTCAAGCAACCGTGTTACAGCCGGGCTTCCTCCATTTCCTCGCAGAGAAGGGCAGCGCCTTTCTTTCTTCGCGCAGCTTTAAGGTACACATTACACGCGCTGTCCTCGTGCAAACTGTAGCAGGGACACAATAAGCGAACGTTCTAAATTATGCAGCCGCCTGGAAACTTTCTACACCTTTTTCTGTTGTATCGGGCCGTTTAATAATTCATGAGTTGGAACAATATGTGAACCACGGGACATCCTATGGTTAGCTCTCCAGAGACAGGTGGCGGACCCGCGGCCCTCGGGCAGGTTCATGTCGAGTCTAACTTTAAACCTGTGCACAGAACACTGAATGATAATTATTATTGTAATGCAGAGCACAGTGAAATGAATCAGAACCGAATGGGCAACATCGCAGGCCTTCGCTGTATGAAGGATGGATTCTGCAAACTACTACAAGACTCCTTTTCAAAGCGAGCTTTCCCCCCAGGCTTATAATAACAGTTAAAACATGGTTACTGTCATGCGTGCTTATAAATGATTAATTAATTCCATAATACACAGCCTCGGTTACGATTCTTGCTGTACTGTACAAACAGCATCCTGAGAACCTGCCTACAGAGGATGTGAGGAACTTCAGACAGGCTTGTTTGAAGGAGGTAGCGTGAAGCCCTGTGTCTATGTGCGAGGATTAGCGGTGGTGGAATGCATAGGAAAAACAGAGGTAATCTCCCCAGTCGAAGCCACGGGCCTCTCTCTGCAAGTCTAATCTTCTCACCATGAAAGGCACACATACAGTAAAAATGTTCATGGACTCATACTCTGAAGATGAGCATGAAGGTGCTCATAATGCAACCTTCCAGAGTCACTACACAAATAATTATTTCATTACAAGATGCTACAAACTGACAAGTATTAGCATAGATATGCTTCCCTGTGTGCTGTACATGTGTTTCAGTACACACAGTCCTAAATGCAAATTAAACTACATATATATATATACACACACAAACTTAATCTCCTCTGAATAATTCAGACATTTGCCCCAGTCCTCATCCAAAGACAGATGTGTCAGCAGTGCAGTGATGCACCGCGCCCTTTTATCATGCAATATATCGTTACAGCAATATTTCACATTTTACAGATAATAAGATAGTGATTGATACGAAAAAAAACATGAGCAAACATTTCACAGATGGGTACGGAAGCACATTTGTCATTACCGACTGTCCAAAAAGTCATTTATCCTCACCTGATGTCACAGTCAGAGACTCTCACTCTCTCACCATCCTAAACCGCTTAGTCCAAGTCAGGCTGGCGGCTGCTGGGCACAAACACGCACACACAACTCACTCACACACTCACACCCACCAACAAGTAGCCAAGCCGTCTGGTGTACAGGCCTTCGGGAAACCGGAGAACCCAGAGGAAACCCGCGCCAACACGGGGAGAGCATGCGAACTCTGCACACGCAAGGTCCAAGCCTCGCCCACAGTCAAAAGGGCACCCTCTGAATTTGAAATTAACCTGTGAGTGTTCGTAATGGAAATGCCTTTCGTTCATTCGTATCAAAAGGGTCTTTCCGACTCCAGTCTCCCCCGATCCACACGTCCGTCGCGACGTGGTCGGTTCTTTTTGTGTGTGCCGGCTGGGGCGTTATTTTTCACTCTCACCACCTCTGTGACGAATAGATGCTCTCAGGGGGACTGTGACCCCAGACACCCCAACATTACTCTCTTTACCTTTTTTTTTTAGCCCCGCCCACCCCCCCTTAACCACACCCTTGTGTGCGCTCACAGAAACACACGCCATGTCCCGGTTTTCGGCATATTATCTCACGCTCCCTGGTAATATTCCTGTTGTTACAATGGATATGGCGTCAACAGACGCGTAATAACGCGTAGTAACGGCGACACGAGCGGCTATGTACATTTCATGAGCGGAGCTGTGTGGCTCGAACTTCACCCAGACGCGTCTTTACAGAAATGTCGTGTTTATTACGGTCGTCGTCGGACAATGTCGGCGACGGCAGGACGGCCAGCGCGACGAAAACGGAACCGCCGACACGTTTTGGTTTTGTTCGTTTGTTTTTTTTTTTTTTTTTCTCGATTAAAAATCGAGATTAGAAAGAAGGACGCAAGTTTGGGCGGCGAGCGGCGTTAAAAAGTGTGCGCGGAACGAGCTCACTTCCTCTGGTAATTGCAGAGGTGGCGGAAGTACGTCAGTTATCGCGGCTCTGGGCATTTTTTCTTTTTTTTTTTGCTGCTGCACTCCGTCCAATTTCAGATGTAGGAGAGAAGAGGGCTGCCTGTCGGGCGGAGCGAGGCGAGAGGAGACGGGCTGCTTTTTACTCCCCGGCGTCGCGGTTTTCCCGGAGGAAGGAGATGGATCGCCAGGGACGACGGCGAGGAATGGATATTTAAAACTATTTAAAAAAAAAAAAAAAAAAAAAACAACCCACACACACACACACACACACACACACACGGCCCTGGATACACCGCCGTGTTGCAGCGGCTTCTGATCCCGGTCCGGAGGATCGCGCGGTGGAGGCGGCTCGGGATTTTTCTCTCTCCTTTTTTTTGGGGGACGGGGACGGGAAGGCGAATCCCGCGTCGCTCCTTATTCCCGCAAACTTGGCAGAAATGTGACGGCCCTTCGTGCCGAAAGTGCGGAGTAATCGGCGCGTTGTTGTTGTTGTTGACAGCGGGCGATGGCTTGTTCTTCTGGGGCGGCGGTGGCGGCGGACGCGACCCCCCCGCACGCGTCGGGTCTGTAGCGCCGCCGTCTCGTCGCGTCGCGTCGCCACGCCGATGCAACAAAGTTGCGGGGCGCGCGCGAAACGCACGCACGCGCCGCGACCCCGCGGCCCATTTGCACCTGTTTAGGGCGCGACGCGCGACGTCGGGCCGCGCGTCGCGGACGCGGATCGATCGCCTGGCCGCCCGCATGGGGCAGAGGGACATTTGCGCTCGTTTGCCGTTTCGGAGCCGCTTTTTACGACCCAAGGTCATCGTGTAGAAAACCGCGGCTTCTCCGTCGCCGTTTGTAGCCCAGCGCGCCCGCTGCCGCCTTCCTAACTTCCCAATTGAAGGCGATCGCACTGACCTGCGGGGATCTTACTATCACCATCATCACCACCATCATCATCATCATCGTCGTCGCCGATACCGGACCGCTGGCGACATGGACGGGAAATTGAAACAGAGCCGCAGATCCCGCTCCCGGCGGGAGCGAGTGCGGAGACGGGATTCTGCGGGGAGGGACGCCCGCGATCACAGCCCCTCGTCCTGCTCCGAGCGGGACCGGAGTCCCGCGGGGGACCGCGGCCCCCAGAGCGGGAAGAAAGGCCCCCGGCCGGCCGCCTCCGCCCGAGCCCCGCGGCCCCCCCGGCGCAGGAGACGGGAGTCCGGCTCCCAGGAGGAGGACATCATCGACGGCTTCGCCATCGCCAGCTTCGTCAGTCTGGACTGTCTGGAGGTAAGATGCGGGCGCCTCGCCATTCCACGCACGTCCACGCGTGTCTGCTGCCGCGCGTCAGAAGTTTGCCCTGCGTGGAGCGTTGGTGTTTGTAGCTTTGCATAAACCCTGGTGTGGTTTTGCATGTACTGTATTAGCCTGGTATTAAACCACGGCAACCTTCATCCAGCTCCTCGGTTCCTTCCAGGACTCAGAACTTTGTCTATAAACACATTCCAGACACGTTCATGGTACTTCTTGTAGTAAACATGGGTCATTTAGAAATGTCCTCGCTTTTGATAGGAAACAGTAAAAAGACGTCAAATGAAGTGATTGTCGTTGTGAAACACAACAGCACAGCACACGGTGACACAGTGAAATGTGTCCTCTGCTTTTAACCATCACCCTTGGTGAGCAGTGTGTGGGGACGGTGCTTTGCTCAGTGGCACCTTGGCAGATTGGAATTCGAACAGTAAACCTTCCGATTACGGGGCCGCTTCCTTAACCACTAGGCCATGAGAAATGAATGGGAACTCCAGTCTGGACGTTGTTCGTGTTGTAAATGGCTCTGGAAGCTGGAAAAGTCTTTTAATGATGGAATATCTGTAGATTCAAGAAGAGAGGAACTTCAGCGGCAGCAATTTGTTGTGAGTGAGGCCAAAAGAAGCAATAAAACAGGCCAAAATTCATACAGGTACAGTATCTGCTGCGTGGGCAGACGTGGGTTCAACTACATCATTATTTAGAACTTTGTCAATCACTATTTATTTATTGTAATTTTTTTTCTAATCAATCCCATTTGATGTATTTTTTAATATTCATGGGAAAACAATGACCTTAAACTTTTGGTAGTGCATTTAAGTATAACAAATACTGAGAAAAAAAACGATCGATTGAGTTTGTCCCACTGAATCGACACCCAAGGCTTGTCAGCAGTCGTTATTAAAAGGATTTACCTGTCGGGGGGTGTTTACGGGAATTTGCCTATCGAAGGTCCCGGTGGCCAGTCGGGTGCCTGGAGCCTGAAGGCCTGACGTTCCTCTGTCAGCATAATCAGGTCGGTCACGGGGGTCAAAGTCTTTTTGGGACGCGAGTTACAACGTTTTAAATGCCGTAATTAGCTACTCTGCAGCAGGAATCATGGTTATTGCGGCATTACAACTGCCGCCTGACCCCTGACACTTGACCTCAACCCTGTTTTGACCTTGCCGGTGTCTTGTTAATGTGGTTGGTGAGGGTCTAGAGAAGTGACTTTTGAATGGTTTGGCCATGTCAGACCTGTACAGTAGTTCCTTGCTACATTTTTTTGGGGGGGAGTTTTGTGCGTTTGTAGTTGCACACACCTCCCTTTTGACGTGGGGACGGTGTGCAGCGCGATGCGTGGTGACAGACTTTCCTGAGTCATTTCTATGAAACCAAACTGTGCAAACGGGCGAAAATGTGTGTGGGGTTTCTTCTGACTCACCCGTTCCCTCCGGACCCAGAGCCACCGTGTCACAATGGCACTGCGTGGGTGCTTATGGTAAATCACAGAAGAACGCGCCCGGGTTTATTTCTTTCTCTAATTACAGGTGAGGGGTCCACTGTGCTTTTGAGGGTCACAGTGTAGCATTAGCAGGGTTTGTAACGGTGACTTCCATAACTATATAACAATGAAAACAATGCACTTGATTTTTAAGCACCATTTTAGGCCCTCAAGGGCACCTTTCAAAGAAATCAAGCCAATTTATAGTCGAGTGCTAGGACTCTAGGAGCTCAGCATGAAAGCCATGACACCCACTGTTAATTGTTTAATTGCTGAAGTGGGTGAGCATCAGGCTGCTGTCACCCTGTTTCACCCTGTACATTTTACGCACCCACTGTGTGCAGCAGGAAGGGTGATGTGCGGTGTCTTCTGCGTATGAAACACACTTTGTGTCGTGGACTTCAGAGAATGGTCTGAAGATGCAGTTTTGGTCGTATGTTTTTAACAAATCGCACTGCTTGCCATTTTCTACATGAATTGTAAGCTGATTAATGTTTAAATGGAATTTGCAAACAAAAGGGGGAGTTTAAAGGGGTTAGAGAGTTCCTGAAGGGTCGAGAAAATCCCTGTAGCTTAAAAAAATTTTCAGCAATAGCAGTGATTGGTCTATGAATGCTGAGATGAAGCTGGTAGGTTTTGGCAAAGCCTCCACACGCCTATTAAGACAATTACACATTGCCGCTAAGCTCCTCAAATGTCCCACTGCATAATGAACTACAGCAACGATAAGAAAATGTCGCAATTATCCTCCCATAATAGAAATGAGTTGTCTGATTTTCTTCTTTTTTTTATTTTTTTGGTGTGTGTGTATGTATGTGTGTTACTTCTGAGAAGTAAATCCTCTCTGTAATCCAGAAAAGTTGATCCTTATGTTTATCTGCTTAGGCTTGTATTTTCAGATTTATTTTGGTATTACTGTGAGGGAAACATTTTTTTTCTTTTTTTTGATTTGTAATGGAAGTAATAAAATATGTATGCATCCTATTTACCCATTCAAGCGCATTTTCCCAATAGTAATTTTATTTATTTATTAGTTACATAGTTGTTCCTCAAAAGACACCATTCTTGCAATTTAGTATGATAATTTGAAATCATTATAAGTGCACAATTAACTGTATTTTAACCTTCAGCTGCTACTTAAAACCGTGTTCAGGGTCTTCATCATCATAAATATACCACCTGCTATGTTTTGCTCTATTGGATATTGAAATAAAATACCTGAAATCAGACCAAGCAGATTTTGTCTAGGCTAAAAATAGCCCTATTATCCCATTTCTGTTCCATGTCCGTGAGTGATGGTGAATTGTTGCGGTGGACCCTGTAGTAAACGACCGTAATCCACAGCAAGCAGCCGCTCCCGAGATGTGCGTCGCGGGCCACTCTCCAACATCGTCCCTCGTCTTGCATCGCTTCCGCCAGGCGGTGCAGCAGGTAGTGACAAACAGCCCTCCTTTTAATTAACACCGCGTCCCCTGGAGGGTGTGTTCAGAGCCTGACACCTTGCAAGGCGGAAAAAAACCCAGCGCGCACACAGGCTTCTTTACGCTGCGTCACAGGGCCCGCGTCTCTTGTGGTCGGTGTGGGTTTTTTTTTTTTTTTTTTTAAGAACTTCCTTAAAAGCGACCAGTTTATTGACAGAGCACGCTCTGTATGTATGTTCTCCTGACGAGCTGTTATGCCACCCTGATGGGCGGTGGTGACGGTGATGTCATGGCAGGGTGCTTTTCAGTGACCTTGGGAGTGAGTCTGAAAGGAGGTAATTAGCAGTTGTGTTCAGCGCTCGACCGCAGTCGGACGCTTTTGGCTGCAATTAACGATTATTCCAGAGAGCAACAGAGCCGCTGGTTTCTGGGAGTTTCATGTGTTTCTGTGGGGCAGTGATGGCCTAGCGGCCCCGTAATCAGAAGGTTCGAATCCCGATCCGTCAAGGTGCCACTGAGGTTCACCGTCCCTGTCATGGCTGCCCACTGCTCACCAAGGGTGGGGGTTAAAAGCAGAGGACACATTTCGCTATGTCACCGTGTGCTGTGCTGCAGTCTTTCACAATCACTTCACTTTCCTTTTTCAAAAACCATGTTTTAGTAGCCTGTATCAAATTCAATTATTAGTTTAGTATTGTTATCAACGTCAGGGTTGATGTCACTTGATAGATTGTTCATCCAAGAATAACGTTTCTGCTTTAATGTGCTAAGGATAAAGGATAGCGCGGTCCGCAATGGTAGCACCAGCTCGATTGTGTGTGGTTATTGGGACTGGCATGAAACCGCTGGTAGGGCCATGTTGGTTTTTTTTGCCAGTAGCGGGGGTTTGTCGTGTAATGGACTGTTGGTCTCAGGACTTGTAGTAATGTTGCATGTTGCATGTAAAAAATGTTCAGGGCACAGTGTGACTTAACATGCAGTAGCGGTTTCATGAGCGCGAATGCGCGAAAACCTCCATATTACTGCCGCCGTTCATACTGAGCGCGGCAGAAGCGCGTATTTGGGGGGACAGAGAGGCGGCCTGGGATGACGACGTAACCGGAACTGTCCCGGTGATGTCCTGTTCCAACCTCTCTGAAGGGGGGAAATGAAGAAATGAGCGAGAGGAGAGGAGGGTCCCGCAACATGTTTTCTTTATAAACGACTCTCGCCGTGACAGCAATTAGCGTAACAGTTGTCGACAAGCTCCTCGCCACAAACGTTAAATATGAACATTAGCTCCGAGGGGAATAGCTTCATGGTCGGAGTGATAGTGGCGGTAATTGCTGTGACTCGTATTCCCAATCTGAAATTGGCGATGGCGGGAGCAGCGGGGTTCCCGCCACCGTTTAAGTAAATCTTCTGAGACAGAGACAGAGAGACAGAGAGACAGAGAGACAGAGAGACAGAGAGTTGCTTTGATATTACATCGGTGCACTCGAGTGGCAGTAAATATGAGATGTATTTTTCATGCTCTGCATGTAATGCTGTCATGTAACCAGAACACATTCGTATCGTTATTAGTCGTAGTCGCCAGCGGACGCACGTGAAGCGTAACTGTGACAACGGAAGTGGATTCGTCCTTTTACTGTTACAGTACGGAGCGTCCCTCCGGCCCCTGGTGCCAGCGCCTCAGCTGTTTGTCACATCGCGCGGCGGCCCGCGTCTTCTGGGGACGCGGGGGCCCCTGTCAAACATTAGCCTTTGTGTAAAGTAAAACCAAATAAGGACTTTGACTGTTGCCGCAGTTCGAGTAATAACCTGCGGCCGAGATCGCCGCGCTCAGATAAGTGCGCTATGCAACGTGGCGTCGCTTTCTCCTGATGGGCCCGGCGTGAGTTTTATCCGTGAATGAAGACGCTGCGCCAGAAGCCTACACACACGTCTCTGGAGTTGATTTGGCGGTGAATTATGGGCGTGCGTGGCTATGGGTGGGACCTGTGTTTTCCCAGCCTTCTGTCCTTGTCATTTTGTTAAAGACATGTGGTGATCTGTCTTCACACTAATAGCTCGCAGGCCATGAAATCCAAATATTAAACGCACCGTGTCCTCTTCCAGCCCTGTACTGCTCGGAAAGGTCTCTTTTTTTTACCGAACTGTGAATTTCTTAATTTAGGGTGAATGGAGAGGTCCTTAACGCGTCCCCCCTTCCCTGCCAGGTGGTTTTTAAAGCCCCTATTTTAAAAGCCCCAAAAACAGCATGACAACAGGGAACCAGACCCATGCCGCGACGGTACCCCCCCATCCTCACCCACGAGCGCTCTGTGTAGTGCGGCGGAGGGGCGGGTAGGACGCTTCCGATCCCGACCCTAGCGGTTAAGGAAGCGGCCTCGTAATCAGAAGGTTGCCGGTTCGAATCCCGATCCGTCAAGGTGCCACTGAGGTGCCACTGAGCAAAGCACCGTCCCCACACACTGCTCCCCGGGCGCCGGTCATGGCTGCCCACTGCTCACCAAGGGTGATGGGTTAAATGCCGAGGACAAATTTCACTGTGTGCACCGTGTGCTGTTCTGCTGTGTATCACATGTGACAATCACTTCACTTTTTTTTTTTAATGTTGGCCCAGTTTGAACACCAGAGGCCTGCCGTGACAGTGAGTGACGGAGAGATGAAGGTCCTCACAGCCCCACTCGCTACAAGGACCCAAATAGCAAGTGGCGCTCGGTTCAGCTGTCAGAGGCGATGACTGACGTGCAAGCGAGGGCTGCGGAGACGGCGTCGGGAACCGGCCCGGCTGTGTGTTGGTTCAGTAACCAGATACATGTCAGGAATCCATGCCGGACGCATAGTTAAACGAGCTAATGTGTGTTTGGGCCCCCGAGGCAAAATAAAAGCCATTGTTCGCCGCAGAATGGACAATGGGGCTTTCTGTTCCGCCGCTGCGGCCCGCCGCTGCCAGAGGAAGCCAGAGCCGCGCGTCCGCGCGTTCGTCCTCCCAACCTGATGTCACGGGCTTCATTCCCATAGCAACCGCCTCTTCTCCCCGCTCCGGCTGGAGGTTCGGCTGCCACAATTAGATTACACGACCGGGTTATGAGCTGTGCCGGGCCCCGCGCCTCGGGACGCGAGCGAAGCGGGAAGGAGGGGAGCTATCTCCTCTGCCACGCGCACACAGCCTCTTTGTTGGCGTCTTTGTTCCGCGCTGACTTGTTAACAGCGCGCCGCTCGTTAATTTGTCGGAGGGGCCCGAGGCCCCTGAGCGAGTTCCTTAACAAGAACGGAGCTGTTGTTCCGGCTGCGACGCGGCATTCCGAACCGTGACAAACTACTGTACTGACGTACTTTATTTGGCGCACGTAAACAGCCTGTGTATTCGGAGCACTTACATAATGATTGTATTTTTTTCCCCTCATTCTGAAAGAACCTCATGCAAATTCCCCTTTACTGCGCCGTTAAAACCTTCTCCGCTTCCTCCGCGGTTCCTCCGCGGTTCCTCCGATGCGTGCAGTAGGTCTGAGAAACTGCCTGTCAGACCTAATCAGTGCACGCGGAGTTGCTAAAAACAGTCTTCCCACCACGGCGAGTAGTGTGCCGTGAGGGGGGAGCAAAAACACAAAAAAAGAGGCAGGAAGTGGAATGTGGCGCACATTTTCCAGCAAGCTGGGTGTTTTTGAAGAGGCTCAGCACGGTGCACAGGCGGCGAGGTGCAGAACACTTGATTGTGCCGTAATTGTATCGCTGCCGGCAGAACGTGGGGCGTTGTGGACCAGATCGATATGAAGCTGTAGTTAAGCGATTGCTCGTGCCCGGATCGCGTTGCTGCGCGTATCTGATGATACGGAGCGGGTGGCATGCTGTAAAAACCGAGACTGTGGATGTTTATCGCGGTGCACGGTGCACGGTGAAGGCAGAAGCACAGGGCCGTGCGAGTTTGATGAGTGCAATTATTTTTTAAGCAATAATTAGCCTACCCTGACAAGGTTGGAGCATAATGATCAATTAGGCTAATGCCTGTTTAATGCTGTCATTAAACTCAATGTAAGTGTAATCCGCTGTATAATGCAAAGCATTATTTCTTTCAGTTTCCTCTCTTCGCCTTAACTGTACCAGAGGTCGGCCTTTGGGGCAGTGGTGGCCTAGCGAATAAGGAAATCAGAAAGGTTGCCGGTTCAGAAGGTTGCCCGAACCGCCAAGGTGCCACTGAGCGAAGCACCGTCCCCACACGCTGCTCCCCGGGCGCCTGTCATGGCTGCCCACTGCTCACCAAGGGCGATGGTTAAAAGCAGAGGACGCATTTCGTTGTGTCACCGTGTGCTGTCCTGCAGTGCATCACAATGACAATCACTTCACTTTCACAAAAATGATCTATTGATCTTTAGATAATATGGCAACTTTCTGAACCACAGTCATGTTAGTAAAGGCGCCTTGTGACTACATTAGTTAAGAGAATAGTAAGGATCTGAATTTCCGGGATAACAACACAACAGTGCAAAAAAAAAAAACAAATTTAAAGTCCTGTGTGAATAAAAACAAGGAGCAAAATATAATACAGATATTGAATTTGAATCATATTCATGTTTCATTATATGTGGTGTGATTTTGAGGCATACATCAGGAAGGTTTATCAGAAAGATAATAAATCAGCATAATGGCATCATGGCTGTGGAGGATGCCGGTGTCTAGTGACGCCTCTAGTGAGACTCACCCTGTTTGAAACGTTGCCGTTTTGCCTGTTTCCAGACGTGCGTCATGGGAGCCCTGCTGGTGTGGGTCCAGTTTCTCCTGAAAGATCATGCTGTGGGATATATTCTGCTCTGGTTTAGGCCTTGGCCTTGTTGATTCTCAGGAAGGAGCCGGGGAATAAAAAAAGAAAAGACACTTTAGTCTCTCCTTTGTGTTTGACGCTTTAGTCTTCTGTGTTTTGAAGCATTTTTTTCCCTCACAGCAGACACTTTGACAGCTGCAAAAGGGCTAAAGACAAGGGCACTTATTTTTAGATTTAGAGCGATATCTAGTGATGAAATGCCTCTGAAATAAATACCGCATGCTTCTCTGCGAAGACACTTTGCTCGTGTTGTTTGCCTTTGTGTGGTCTGTTAATTGTTCGTGTAGAAAAATACATGGAAATCATGAAGAGCGCCAAGTCCCGGGGCACAGGGACATTTGTTTATAACCTCCCGGTCGCTGATGGGTCCCTTTCCATTAGCTCGCCAGCAGTCCGAATCTGCCTGACGATGACCTTCCCTCCAACGTCTCCTGGTGCTGTTTGTCTGGGCTTCATCTGTATTCGCAGTGCTCCTACGCTGGAGAATCCACCCTTGTGATGCCGTATTCGAGGATATTAAAGGTGAAAACAAAGAAGGAAGTGAAATAAAATGAAAACGATCTGCATGGCTGTCTGGATGAAAAGCAAAATGGAAAAGTGGGGAGTCGCTCAAAATAAAGTCAAATGGCCGTAGTGCGGAGCTTTCTTTCTCCCCACGACAAATGATCCCAGACTTAAGTGGCTCTCAGTGCTTTTGTGACGCCCGTACCAGTGACATGTATTCCCTGTAGAGCCAGTCGTGTATTAAAGAGGGACCATTGAGCAGGACGGGCCCCACGAATTAGCCCCGTCCAGCTTGGCTCCACCTCAGCTTGAAAGGGACTGCATAAAGCAGGCTAATTACAGGGCCTTGTGTGTGAATCTGAGCGTGCATCAGCGCAGCAGTTCGAGGCCTTCTGGGGACGTGTCTGGTAAGACGTGGTCCTAGGGGGGAATTAGTGGGGCAAGTGGCGGTGTGATGTCATTCTGTACCATTGAGTTGATTTGTGGAGGTGATTGTCGGTTAATTCTAACTGCATACATCTTAACCAGATGATACATAATTAATTTTTAGATGCTGTGAACCTTATTTATGCCCCTTCCCACGCAGTGCATTAACTGAGACTGCCACAATCTTTAAGGAAGCCTTGAATTTATGTGCCGCGCTAACGACCCATTATTGTCACCGAAGCAATTTTCATTTCCGAGCACACAGCCTTCCCCTTCAGTAATACGTACCGGATCTTCCTAGTTGATTTATATATATTTTTTTTTCTGAAAGACGTCTCTGCCTGAAAGGATTAGTCGAGACTGAAGTCTAGAGGACGGGTTGGAGGACAGTTGCTCGCTCGCATTTCTCCTCTTCAGTGACCTTCCCCCGCTTAAGCAGCTGGCGGATTGCGTTTGAAGGGGAGGAAAGCGAATGGGCAAGGTCAATAACTTTGTCTGACGGACTTGTAAATAAAGGGACTCAGCACTTGAAGTCGCCAGTCTCCATTACATCAGAAACATAGGGGTAGATTTAGCTAATGACTAATTTTAACAGGTAGTTCTTGGAAATGCATCACATTTAGTCTTCTGAAGCTCACAATTGTTGTAATTCTAATATCTACTACATTGCAAATATGTAATATAAATATAATCAGCAGTCAAATTGAACCATTAAGAGTTTGTGTAAGGGTAGGGTGATTTAACTAAATTCATCAAATCATGATCCTAACATGGATGGCGTGGGGTACTGTCCTTCAGAGCCTTTGGGGTAATGCCCAGAATGCGGTAACACATTAATGCACTGAACCTATACTATCAATCACTCAACGTTGAATTATCTGTAAGCATGCGCTGTGATCCCACGATGTGTAAAGTCGCTGGTGAATGCCTGTTGATTGGCGGGCGAGGCAGGGCAGAAAATGGGACTTTCCTGTAGGCATCCAGTGTCCACGTACTGTTACTCATGGGTCAAAAGTAAGGGCCTGCCAATGTGTGATTAGGCATATGGGGTGTGGGTGGATGCCCCTTGAGCAATAAAGAAAAGATGCGATGCTTAATGTCCTACACTGGTATTACAAATTGGTGTGAAAAGCACAGTTTAGGAACCCTGTACAGTTACCCTATACCCTATAGTTCTATAATCGTTAAGGATACCCAGAATGAAAAGCCCTGAAAGCATCCTATTCATCCATATAAATAAATAAATAAATAAATAAATGTGTGATAAATAAAAATTAAGGCCATTTTGAAAGGTTCTGTAAGCGCAAGACTGTGGATGGTTTTCAGTCTTGCCATCACAAACCCATACCCTTGTAATTGTGTGGGCAGTTTCACAGCTCTCAGAAGCCCAGATCAGATACTGCATTGAGAGACGAGAAAATGTAAATTACTGCTCTTTAACTGGGTCGCCAACCTGTTCGGAACGTTGCATCAATATTTGCGGGAACGGAATCAGTGTTGAAACATTGCAGAGTTATCCTCCTCTACAGCCAAATCATTACCAGGCCAACTGCTTGCCCTTTTTCTTTGGACCTCCCATTAGCATATTACAGATGCCTGGTTGCTGCGCTCCGTCTGGCGTGCAGGGAATCTTGTTTAAAATACCGAATGCTGTCAGAGGCGCTCACATGTTCGACTGCGAAGATGCTAAACCAATAGAACTGACACTTGGTTAACACTTGACACTCGACAAATGGCCAGGGTGTTGCATCATTTGCATATTTATAGCTAGTTCAGCTTTTTGTAGCAGCGGAGACTGAACTCAGGCCTGCCAGTGGTTTCTGTTGACGGAGATTGTTTTTGAATTATTATTTGGATTTAAAATGACCTTTTGAGACATTCATCTGTGGCATCACTTGACTTTAACAAATTCGGAGGAATGCCTCCTCTTTGTAAGATGGATACAAACACGAATGTCTGAATGTGCAGCTACTGACCCCATTGGCTGCATGGCCTGTGAGGCTGTTTTTGGCGAGGTCACTGATGGCGTTTGGGTCATGGGCGCTTGTTGAGATGAGGGTGGGGGAGCTGGGCCATTCTTGGGTATGAGGTTTCCTGGGGAGCCCGAGTCAAGTGTTGGATTACAGCTCAGGCCGTCGGCGACGGCGCTACATTCATCAGCAGTGGACGGCGTGGTGCCATTATTCCGGCCAGGATTACCACTCGTAGACCCCCTAACAGCGTGGCCATCATCTGCTTTTACAATCTCGACAGTGCATCTCACAGTTTATTATTGAAAAGGCCAGGGCCCTCACACCAGGCCATGTTCCCCTGTTCGGAGTGGGAGGAGATTTTTTTATACGTTCTGCTCCAGCTGAGAAGTCAAATCCTACAAATTCCAGTACTACAGGAGTACAACAGGTACTCTTTTTTTTTTTAGGTTTTACCATGCTGTCTGTGAAAATATGTAATGTGTAGAGCATAAAACAATGGATTACATGTCAGTGCCAAATTCTGATACCCAAACAGCTCTAGTGGGCAACACTTTCTTCTAGAAGAGCACAAAGTCACAGGTTCAAACCCCACTTACTATCATTCTGTCTCTAAACAAGACACGTAACCCTGAGTTTGTCAGTGAGGACTGTTCCTGTAATTAATGATTGTAGGTTGCCCTAAATGTAGAGATCTGTCTAATTTAAGGTGACACAAACACGTGGCATTATGTCATAGAGGAAGCCACTCAGGTACTGAGGGCCTTGGGCTTGGATCCCCGTTTGTTTGAGCACTATTTTCACACTGCTACTAATAACATTGCTACATGCTAAGCAAGTGGCTTGTTCACAAGTGTAAATTCAAGGGCATCCTTGCGACTGACAGGATATTAAAACAAGTGTGTATCGCTTCGCTTACCACCAGTTTGAAAATAGCGATCTTAATGTGTAGCTTTTTTGTTTGAAATTATTTAAAACCTAAATGATACTGAAAAAAAAAACATTTCATAAACCTGTATAGAATTCAAAGCATTGTTTGATACCATTACTGGAACAATCAAACTTACAGTGGTGGCCTAGCAGTTAAGGAAGCCCCATAATCAGAAGGTTGCCGGTTCGATCTGCCGAGGTGCCACTGAAACACCGTCCCCACACACTGTCATGGCTGCCCACTGCTCACTAAGGGTGATGGTTAAAAGCAGAGGACACATTTTTGTCACCGTGTGCTGTGCTGCAGTGTTTCACAATGACAATCACTTCACTTTCACTTTTCACTTCAATGTTAAGTTCTAAGTTCTAGTGCTTGGCCTCAGAAGCTTAAAACATCATTTTTAGCTCATTGACAGTCAGCCACCCACCTTTCAACATAAATCTGAGGGCGGAAGCTCATTACTGTTAAGTATAGTTGTGTTGAAAAGTCTGCAAAGTTTAAATAAAACGTTTTACTCACAAAGTGCAAAGTGCCCTCAAGTGATCCTGGAGTGCCGGGTAGTTGAGATATAGCGTGTTTTTGCTCCCGCTCCGTGGCTATTCTTGGCCCCCGGAGCATGTACAGCTGTACCCATGACATAACAGTAGGTCCCTGTTGTTGCTCTCGCTCCCTGACTGTGCAATTATCTGGTCCCGCTGCTTGTAACTTTGCCGATTGTAATGCTCCCAATCAGGATTGCTGCCTCAGCGTTTTGCCTTTGCCCCTGTACTCGTTTTGATGTTGGTTCAAATAATAGAAGGCACCAGGGAATTAAGTGTTTGTTCCTTCAGAAAGGAGATGATCTGTATGTGTGTGTGTGTGTGTGTGTGTGTGTGTGTGCGCGTATGTGCATGTGCACGTATTACATGGGTGAGCGCGTCACAGAGCAGTGCGAATTATCAGTGGTTTCCCCCGAGGCAGGATCATGCAGAAGTGTGTTGGTAATAGACTGATTTACCTACTGCACTGCTCCCCGCTGCCAGGATAAACAAACCCAGGGCGCCGTCCCAGGAGCCGTACGCCACGAACAAGGCAGGGCACGGTTAAAGGGCCATTACACTGTCTGTCTGAGGAAGGAAGGGGAAAATGGACTTTTCACGATGACAGGGGACTGTCATTTCATACAATCAGTCGCCATTAAAAAGTTCAATTGTTGTAATTAAGAATAGATTGGACACCATTAGCAGGTCTCTGCATGTCTTATTACTGTATTAGTGTCTTGTTAGTGTAATGGAGAAGTGATGTTTTGAATGGGTTTTTATTGTATAGTTAATGACATACTATGTGGACTCTTATTAAACTAACTACTTCCTTTCTTTACTTCCCGTTTAATTCACAAACTGACTTCCTGTTAGATGGTCTTCCGAAACGTTTTGCATTTTCCATGTAAGTGTTCACAGGGGAAATAATAGCTGTGAAATATTGTTACTTCATTCAAATTTTTGAAGGGGTCTGCGTCATGTTAGCTGATTTTTTATAATTGTTTTAAATTTTCCATGTAAATTTACACAAGATAACAAAAATATTATCTTTCATTATATGTTAGGTGTTCTAGGAATGTCCTGTTACGTGGTGTTGCTGTTTTGCCTTATTTATGTTGAGCTGTGGTTTGATGTTACAGAGAATAATGCCCTTGGTACCGATAATGATCAATCAAGTAATAATAATCTGTTACAACAACACAACTTGTTTATCTTATCACTAATGGATAAAAAGGAAATGCTTCCTGGATACAGGTCAATTCCCAGTTGGCATGCCTGGGGCATTATTCCCTGGTATGATGTTTCCAGATTACGTTTTGCAGGGGGGACTTGAACTAGGAGATTTCTTTGAACACGTGTCGTTAGCATTTCCACTTTCATGGTCCTGAACGGTAAAAAGCAAGCCGGCCGAGTCGCTTAGATGGAGTGTTTACACTCAGATTCATTAAAGCCGCGTTTAAGCCTCTGATCATTCGCGCTCTGAGACACAGTGGGGGGAGCGATTAAAGGAATCTGAGGCCGGCTCCGCGCTCAGGCAACGTTCGTGCCATTCGTGCATCCACCAGCCCCACAGTGATGGAGCCTTCATTGAAAAGTGGCATGAACATGACAGCCGGGAGATGAATGCGTTACACGTTGTTAGCTCCTCGCCTGCTAATCCATTATGTAAACGTCTGAATGACTGAAAGAGGCTGCTTTTATGATCTCAGCGAGTTGTGTGAGAGGGAGTCGAGCTGCTGGCAGCTACAGATGTTGCTGTAATAATTACTCCGTGGCATCTGTGGCGGGTTTTTTTTTTTAACACTTTACTGTACTTGGAGGTGCCCTTCTGTTCTGATTGGTATGACAAATATCGCTTTGTGTTGCCTTAATGCCGACATTGACAAGATCCGCTCCCCCCACAACTGAATTCCCGAGCCGTTCAGGGAATCCTGCTGTGGCTGTCGGTTAAAGTCGCCCTTTGTCTTGATCAGAGATCAGTAATGCTTATTACTGCTAACGATAATGTTGAAAAGGTATGGACAAAATATTGAAAGCAAAATGTCGTGAATAACAGGGATTAATTCTTAAGAATAATGTTTAATGTATAATACATATTTAAAGATGACAAGAATGAAAAGTGTGAGAAAGAGGCTCAGATAGGGAGTGATGGGGAGATGACCTGGTAACTTTTAAAACCTCCTGACCCGAATAAAACACTCTGACATTAAATACAATTGAATTGAAATTGATTGCAAATTAGTTTGGTCTTCTCAATAGCTCAGTTCGGGTCATGATTAGAAGTAAACGCATTGAACTCTGCGTTACATGGTACTTTATGAATTCAAATATTCATCAGGTTGCAGTCTCTGCAAGTTTACTCTGTACGCAAAAGCTGCTGATATTGTGACACATGCTGTCATAATGATATCATATTTCAGAAATAAATCATAATATCTCACTTGCTCCATATTACCCAGTGTGCAGCATGAAAGGGCAGCTTTTTCAGCAGGAGTGACCACTGTGTCTTTGTCTGCCGAGCGGGGAGGAAAGTGGGGTGCGTGTCATTTGGTACTGCGGCATGCCTGCCCTGCAGCCCAACATCTGTTGCACACAGGAAGCAGTTGAAGGATAATTAAAAGGACCGGATTCAGACTCATTTCCCGCCTCCCATGGCTGAGCAGCGTGCGACTCCACTGCTCCAAATTAAAGCACCAATTATTCAAGGAAATAAAATGTGACTGGAGCATAAGAAGGCAAATTGGCGGCACAAAGAGACATTTTTATTTGTTTCCATGCAGTTTTTTTGCGATGCCCCTAACGGTTGGCTTCCTTAATCTTTGTGGTTTGAATATGTGATAATGCAGTGTTGCTTAAATCAGTGGGCCACTTGTATCCTAATGGAAAGGGGCACAGATGCTGCAGTCAGAGAGGACTTGTGGCACTGGTGTCATTAGTGGCTGTTCACAGCAGCCATTATTCACATGGGTTGTGAATGGGTTCTGGGTAATGGGCTAGTGTGATGCATTTGAACTGTCAGTGAATTCTATCTTCCCGACTTCGATGGGAAGATTGATGTTGGGCAGATATCGCAATACATTTTAACAGTTAGTTGGAGAACTCGTTGTGATTATCATTGTCAGTCTGTTTATCTTTGGCATATAACTAACATATCTAAGTATAATTAATTAGATTATAGGTCATATCTAATATGATATGAAGTAGGATGTTTATAACTAGTTTGTAAATCTAGTTTGTAAATCTAGTTAATTTCAGTCACATAGCAATTTATCCCCTCATGCGTATTCGTTTTCTTCTTAAATCCCTTTTTATGATCACATGGTATGGTACTGAATTACGTCAATAATCAATAGATTAATATCCTTTTTTTAAATGACTGATAAAACATGTAATAAGTAGAAAAACCTACAGCATACAGATTTTCAAATGTGCCTCTCAAATCTGTATTTTGCTGGAACATTCACTTCAATTGACAGGCCACAATGTCACAATTAAATGACAAAATGATACACTCATGATGGACCATATGGAAACATCTGTATTTAATGATTGTGATAATTTTATAAATTTCAAAGGCTTTTATTAACAATTACATCAAGTTTATGCAAACAGTCAATATTTGCATTGTCGGCCCTTTTTTCCCCCCAAGACCTCTGCAATTCACCCTGACATGCTGTCAATCAACATCTGGGCCAAATCCTGACTGATGGTGATCCATTCCATCCTAATCAGTGCTTGGAGTTTGTCAGAATTTGTGGGTTTTGGTTTGTCCACCCACCTCTTGAGGATTGACCACAAGTTCTCGACTGGCTTAAGGTTCGGGGAGTTTCCTGGCCATGGTCCCAAAATTTCTGTGTTTTGTTCTCCAAACCACTTAGTCCTCACTTATGACATGGTGGCATGAGACAGGACTGATGGTAGCGTCAACTTTTCTTCTCCGAACAATCATTTTTTCAGATGACCCTTCACCAGAGAAAATGACTTTACCCCAGTACTTTGCAGAATGTCAGTCTGTCCTTGATGTTTTTTCTTGGTGAGAAGTGGCTTCTTTGCTGCCCTTCTTGACACCAGGCCATCCTGCAAAAGTCTTCAGCTCACTGTGCGTGCAGATGCTCTCACACCCGCCTGCTGCCATTCCTGAGCAAGCGCTGCACTGGTGGTGCCCTGATCCTTTAGGAGACCTTTCTGGAATCTCTTGGACACCCTGAAGCCTTCTTCACAACGCTTGAACCTCTTGCCTTGAAGTTTTTGATTGATTTGATGGTTTATTTAGGTGAAATTTTAGTTGAAGCAATATCCTTTCTTGTGAAGCCCTTTTTATAAAACACAATGATGAATGCACGTGTTTCCTTGCAGGTAACCATGGTTAACAGAGGAAGAACAATAATTTCAAGCATCACCCTCCTATATAAAGCATCCAGTCTGCTATTCTAACTCAGTCAGCACGACAGAATGATCTCCAGTCTTGTGCTCCTCAACACTCTCTTGTGTTAACTAGAGGATCACTGAAATCATCACAGCACGTCTTTTTGCGGCAGGGCTGAAATGCAGCGGAAATGTTTTTTTGGGGATTAAATTCATTTTCATGCCAAAGAGGGAATTTGCAATTCATATAATCACTCTTCATAACATTCCAGAGTATATGCAACTTGCCATCATAAAAACAGAAGCACCAGACTTTGTGAAAACCAGAATTTGTTTCATTCTCAACACTTTTTGTTATGGCTGTACATTGTTAATGAGTCACAAAGCCAAAATTTTTAGCAATATATTTCGCCCTGGTTGACACATTATTCAACCTTGCTAGGTACCAGGCATTTGATAAATAGCTCCAAAATGGCCTGCTGTTTCAGCCTTCATTATAAGAACTGTATTTACCAACTGGAGCTTCTCAACCCTTTGTAGACTAAGCTGTGCTCTGAAGGAGAACAAGTTGTCGTTTAACTCAAGTGATTGTGCACAACAAAAAAGCATAATGGTTTGGGCAGTACACAGCTACTAAATTGGCTAATGGGTCTCTTGAGGGGAACATTGCATGCTTTTATAGCTGACAAAAAAAACCCAACATATTCAATGTTTGTTTACTTCACAGCTTTTCTGCATGATATTGGAATTAGTTTTAATATACGAGTATTTAACTCTTGTAGTTGGAGGCATGTTAATAATGTCAGGGACCTCTGGCAAAGAATGTTCCACCTTAAAATCTGAAAATCTTCTACTTATGACTGTCATTCGGCAACAGCTAGAATATATACTGAGACATTTTAATGACAGTAGACGACCCCATTGCCCCTCCACCTGTCCACACAAATACCATGAGCTAGAAAATCTAAGTATCTAATCTAAGTATGCTGATAAAGATCATGATCACATCTTGCTCTGGCAGCTCTCGTGTAATTAGACATTACGGATAATCAATAGGAAGAATACAATATCGACCCAACCCTACCCCATTTATATACAGTATAAACTTGACTTTTTAAACTTTTTTAAAACCATGTGTTTCTTACCATCTACCAGGTCAGTGGCTTTTAAAATAGATGCTCATTCATTTATTTAAAGAATTCAACAAAGGTTGCAAATTCACAGTTCACAGTGGTCTGCCTGCAGCAGTCCTCTCTGTAGTTACCACAGCTGCAGGGCCAGGGCATCTGTCCCGGCTTCTTTGTTAGGAACTGGTCATGTGAGAGCGGCCCATATAACGGAACCAACTGTCCTGCCACCGCCAAATCTTGGACAAGTGACACAGTCACAGAATGCCACTTGCTGAGGGTGGCCTTGAAAGCCCAATATTGTTTTGCTGGTCTCAGTGTTCCTGTTGTGTGTAAGCAGGACAGCCTTGTTCTTTGTTGAAGACGTCATGTTATGTACATTTAGAAGAGAGAAAGAAAAACAACAGATCTGTTACTTTATTGCTTATTAGTGCTGCTGTAACACGTCAGGAGCGTGAACGAAGCCTCTGAAGCTGCGACGGTGGCATCGGTGGCCTCACACGTTTACCACGAAACGCCAGCAGCAGTGGAAGAGAGGAGAGGAGCTGAAAAGCGGTGGCCATCTGGCATCTGTAAGAATTTACGGTTAGCACAATTAGCCATTGTTGGGGAAGGTGGAGGAGTCGCTGTGATTTGCACAGTGCTCTTAAAGGCCTTTGTCAGCACGCACACTTCGGTGTAGCGGGGACGGCGCGCCTGAATGTGGAGGGAGGGGAGGCCGTAGCACTTCCCTGTCTGGAAATCAGTGGGGAATTGAGGTCTGAGCGGCTGGGGCTCCATGTGAACGAGCCCGCAGCTCGGCTGTGCGTGTTCGGCCCGGAATCAATTCAGCACTTTTAGTGCAGGGCTTGTTCAGTGAAGTCAGATGCCCTCAGGATTTACATAAATAAATAAACCAAGATAAAACTCCTGCTCGAAAGTTATCTGTATGCCGAACAAGAGAAGCTGACCACCTTATACTAGCTTAAAAGTACCATGCTTAGCATTTGGCGCCGCGCTTAGCATCAGTTCCGTGATGACACTGGGTCAGTATGTCAAGATATTTTGTGATTTTTTATGTAAGACAACATCTTGCACTAATCTAATTGTAGAAAAACAATGATAATATAACGTGGACACCATATATATGCATGTATTAATTAGTTAAACTGTCCTGATGACTGATGGACTCTTGTGCATTATCATATATGAAATACAAAACATTATTTATTTGGTTGCGCTGTTAGAAAAAGACAGAAAAGCGCACATGGGTCTTTCTCTCCATTCATGAATGTTTTTAACTTGCCTGATGCTTAGTGGGAAATGTTGTAATCTGGACGTTAAGGTTTACATCAAACTTTTATGAGGCGATAATTGTGAAATGACTTTCACAATGTTTAAATAAAGGTAAACTATGTGATTTCAGCCGGTGTGGCACTTAAGGTGGTGATACATTCATTGTCTGCACCCTGCATTTAATTGTGTCCACTGGACCCGGAAGAGACGGTTTTTAGTGTCCTCATTAAATCCCCTTTTTTAATGATTACAGTTAAGTTACTGGCCTTGTTCCTGACATGTGTTCCTTCAGAGGATGAAGACGACCTCGACCAAGAGTACTTTCACACCGTATGAGAAACACCGGTTTCATAGTGCTGCCCCAGGGAGGCTCCTCAGTGCAGTCCTGCAGAACCGCTTCGTGAAAGTGGCGGACTCGGATTAGCGATGCGTTAGACGGGTGAAATGGGATTGGGTTGAGTCGTGGTTTTCCTGGTGGAGAGTGCTGTTCTTCGGAAGAGGGGGAGAAAAGCAGATTGATAGAGAAGGGGGGCAGAGGGCACCTTGCAGGGTAATGCTGTTTTCAGAAAGCCCCGTCTAGACAGGCTCAGGTGATTCAGAAGCAAATGAAACAGCCTAAGTATCCAGACACAGGGAGGACTGCACTCTGTCTGTCCCATTCTTCATCTCCCCTGTCTCAGTTTCACACAACAACATTTATTTCTTATGCAGCCCGAGCAGTATGTCTGAATAGGCTTTTGCAGATGCCCCATCCTTAAACCCTTTGTGAAGACAATAAAAGACTCCACTGAAAACTCAAAAGGAAGTAATATGTGCCAGTAATAAAGGATCTGGTACAGACATGGGTCAGAAAAAAAGTATTCTGTGATCATCAAACGTGATCTTTCGCCTTTTTCTGATCTGTCAATCTATGTCTATGAATTCCTGGATTGATGCAGTTCACAATAATATAACATTGGCACAGTGGTGGAGTCTCTAGAGGATCTGAAATGTCCGTGTAGAGTACTGTATTTTTACCGTTTTTCGTTTCTCGCCCCGACTGCTGAGTTTGTCGAACGTGAATTTAACCAAAGCAAGCGCCCCCTCCTGCAATTCTGTGAAACAGTGAGATGGAGAGAAAGAGAGTGAGAGTTTATGGTTCATGCATGGCAATTCCCACAATCACCCACCTGCTGATATAGCCGTTTTATTGGCTGAGGCAGCTTGACCTGACGCTTCTGGATATGTACCGCGGTAATAGCACCGTCATTATCGGCCCAGGAGTGCACGTCGCTCCCCCATGCTCCTCTGTGTGTTTTTATTCATGATGAACGGTGTATGAGATTAAATTAGCCGGCCGGTTCTCAAATAAGAGTTCAGTCAATTCCACCGAGGGGTTGAATGCACTTGTATTAGGCGGCGCATTAATCTTCATTCTCGACGGGGAGACCCGGCGCAGTGGTCGATCGTCAATTTATTTATGCCGCCTTGGTGCACTGTAGCTGTTCGGTGTAAGAATTTCACAAATAGGATTTGTTTCTGAGCAATATACCAAAGGGCAATTCCCCGGCGTGGCGCACGCTGATGCATGTTGAACCGTCCGCCTGTTCCTTTAAGTAATGGCCTTTCCTTTCCCACTCCAGTCCTTAAAGGATAATGAAAAAACATCCCTTTTACACTCCGCCATGTCTGCCACGATCCGGGGAAAATGCTCGCCGCCTATAAGCACGGGTTGTCACAATCGCTTTCCGGGGTTGTGCTAAGTGAAGGGTTTCGAGGCGTCTGGCTGGCCTACCTTACAATTTCATGCAAATGCGCCGAGCACTTTTCCTGAAGAAAGAGATCGCAGGTAGCCTGTCAGCAAGAGAGACGGCCCAGGAAATTGTCCACCGCCTCGCTCGGTCCTCTGTAACCGAGGAGCTTGTTTGTGTACTGTCAGCCTGAAGTGCATCTAGCCTTTAGTTTAGCTTGTGTTGCGCTGTCTTAGATGGGTAAACGCTGTCAGAACGACATCGCTTATGCTGTAGACGCCCTCAGTTTTAAAGCAGGGCTGCACGATGGTGAGAAAGAAAACTGACAATGCAATATTTTGAAACACAAACAGGAAGAAATAATCAGTAAATCCAATAATGACATTCGGAGCTGGAGAAGATTGCATCCGGGATATTGCATAGCATATACTACAGTACTGCAAATGACAATGTCATTGGTTTGTATTTTATTAATGCCACAACTTGTCAGTTTTACTAATGTTTTTCTCATCAGTTGTTTTGAATGCTTTGCATATAAGATGCATTTTATTGCAACAACATGCATTAATTTTAGTGACAAGTTTATAATCAAGAAATGCAAATAGTTCATATCAATAAATAATAAAAAGCGCTTAAAAGCAAAGAACTAGACACCAAACACCACACTGGCCACAAGAACACCCAGGGCACAGAGACTAGTAATGTGTGACTTCAGATGCTACTTCACACATTCTAGCTGATGAAAAGAGCTCACGGAATACTGTCTTGTGCTATATGATATGATGTCATGATAAGTTCCACGTCAGAAAATTTACTCTCTAACACCATTGTGACGAGCATTAAAAAAACAATATGGTAAATAATTTACCCAGGCAGCAGTTTTATCCCTAATGTTAGTATTTTTTAATATGAACTGTCATCCTCTGTCAAGCTCTGACTGCTGTGAGGTGTATGTGGGCACTGGGTACAAACTGTTTTTGACTGTTGCCAAGCACAATACTATGTAATAAGATTATGGCTTATTTGCATAAGTGTCAGGTCAAAGAATTTGCATGAATACATAGATAAAACATGAAAGAAACTGTGCCTTTAATGATATTTGGACATGCAACATATTTGAAATCCTCCATAATGAGGAAGTAGGATGTCTGAGAGCTGTAAATCACTGGCCTCCTCACATTATAAACTCTGTTTATAAAAAACAACATAATTAAAAATCATATTATGGCCAAGCGTTTTTTTTTTTTATATTTTTACAGCATTTATCCAGAGTGACTTACAATCAGTAATTACAGGGACAGTCCTCCCTGGAGCAAATTAGGGTTAAGTGTCTTGCTCAGGGACACAATGGTAGTAAGTGGGATTTGTACCTGGGACTTCTGGTTCATAGGCGAGTGTGTTACCCACTAGGCTACTACGAAAGGGCATACAATGTTTTGAGGTTTTGTTCTTTAACATAATGTAAAAACATTACACGTTAGAAGCAGCCTGTTGCATATGTGTTACTGCATTAATGATTCTTTTTCGAGGTTTCCACTTGTCTGAAGCTTTTATTAGGTAATGAAGCTTTCTTAACTGGCCTTGTAAAGCATTTAATTACATTATAGCGGTCAGTTTGGCTTGAACACAGACGTGGACCTAGAACGGCGTTCCAATACAGAGCCGGAGGATCTGCGCCCCTCTCACCTCCCCTTATCATGGTCAGCCGGCGGTGGCGGAAGAGGATGCGATTTCGCTTCACTGTTGTGGTCCGGGGGAAAAGAGGGAAGGAAGCCGTGACTTATAAAAGAAAGGATGTTTCATACATATTCGATAAAGTCATAAAGCAGAGTGTTCAACACGGGACTCTCCCGGGGCCCCACGCTGTTTGTCTCGAGTCTGAGATTTTAGAGTGCTGGATATGCTTATTGATTCTTCTGCTTTGGCAGTCAGGGGAGGAAAGCGAAAGGTGGCTTTTTCATGAGGGGTATGAAGCGATTTGTGTTCCTTTGATGCTGACAGTAGTTTCACAAGAAAAAGAAAAAAAAAAGGGAGCTCGGCTTAATGCAGCAAAGCCCTTCAGGCTGAGAGACTCAGTATTTATGACTCGGCTCGGGTGAGTATAAGGTGACACAGAGGTGACGTGTGAGGCAGCATGCCACTCACGGTGTGGCGGCAGTGAAACCTTCTGTGACCTTGTGACCAATGGCCACGTTTTAGTCGGGCCGGGCTTCTTCGGAGGAGGAGATGAGTGTAAGATGTTCCACACACACACACACACACACACACACACAGACGATAGGACAGAGAAGGAGAGAGGGAAGCAGACAGGGGAATAAAATAGAGAAAATGTCAGGGTCTATCCAGCCGGGTTATTGAAACACGCCAGTGATTTATACAGCCGTGGAGCGGCTCTGCTGTTTAGTCACATTGCCGCTCTGGCTGATTTATAAAGGCACCTGGAGTTCGGCTTTAATGCGAGCGTTCCACTTCAGCCCTGAATGGATGAATGGACGCTCTGTTCCCAAGCCAGATAAAAAGTAAAGGAAGCAGTCTGCCATATTCCTTATATAATTAAAAACCATCATTGGGCGAATCCTAATAGGCTTCCTGAATTATTTTCACAGTACCTCATCATACATGCTGTTCATGCTGTACAAACTTTATTTTTCCATGCTGCAACAGTTCTTTAGTCCTCTAGTCAATATATTGACATTGGGATGTAGCGGTTCTGACCTCTGTGTGATATGAGTGAGCAGTGATAAAGCCTATATTAACATTTCCTTCAACTGAAGGAGTCATCTGTACATGCCTCTGCATTGTTTTTTCAGTCATGATATTTAGTCGGGTGCATTTAAATTGACATGGAAAGCTCCACCTCTTTACAGCAAACAGTGGTGAGTGCCTGGCACTTAATAAATCAGAAATAAAAGAATACATACAAATTTAAAAGCTTGACTATTTTCAAAATAGTCGGACGTATCAGTCCAACAATCGTTAGTCAACTTGTTGGTATGATTACCGGATAATTAAAACCAGTTTTACTTCACAGTTGATCATTTCCCCCCCAAAATAGAATGGGGTGTTGAGTAAGGAGACATAATGCATTATGATCAGTAGCCAGTAAAAACAAAGAACCCCGCTGCTTTGCAGTGGATGTTAATTTATGGTATTCATAGGCATTTGAATTTTTTTTCCTATATTGTTATTTATAATAACAAAACCATTGCAATATTGATTATATTTGCATTATATTGCTCATTATAATTATCCTGATCATCATCATCACAAAAAAAAATCCAATCTGTTCTACTTTTATTTTTTGTATGCAAACATCATGTCTTAAAATCTTCTGTATTATCATGAAATATTCCGTAATATCATATAGTTAATAAAGTTAGGTACTAACAATGTTACTGTCTACACCCTCTGCCTTGTCTGCTGCAGTTCTCAGGGACGGTGCTATGCTGTGCAACACTGCGGGTTTCTCTTTAACCCAGAGAGCAGACAGTGAGGCAGATCTGAGGCCTGTGTGGTTTTCCGGTCGTTTTTGTGTTGTCTTGTCTTTCTAATCGAGCTACTTTCACTACAGTTATTTTGGAAACGAAGACGCAGGGGAAGTTCAGTGCACAGCTAGATCTGTGTAATCTGATGTTGCTCTTGGTGTATCTTTGTTGCATTACTGAAATAATTAATTTTTAATTTAAAAAGTAATAATAAATTTTTAATCTAAAAATATTTCCTAAAATTACCTTTGACACCCTTATCCATAGTGCCTTAAAGTCAGTAGTTACAGGGACAGTCCCCCTGGAGACACTCAGGGTTAAGTGTCTTGCTCAGGGACACAATGGTAGTAAGTGGTATTTGAACCTGGGTCTTTTGGTTCATAGTCAAGTGTGTTACCCACTAGGGTACTACATGGCCACCCCATACCTTTTTTTAAAATGGATTCCATAGGAGAGCAGTAGATTCCTGCCATTCCTGCCAAGTAAACTGTGTGCCCTGAGGGAGTTCTGCTGATGTCTTATCCAGATGATCTCTTTATCTGTCACATCAGCGGCCGCTTGTGCTGTGCGTGGCTGTCATCGCCAATGTACTGTTAACCTTTATGCTTTTTAAAATGAGAATGCTTTTGTACGTCAGTCTCAGTTAAGGATCATAAATCTCAGCATGAAAGGCACCATTATAAGTGATTTGTGCAGTTGTTACTGCCGTGCCGCTAACAGCTCCATTTGTTGGCCAACACTTTGACAGTTTGTTTAGAATGACTTCTTGAGCCTTTCTGAATTCTTGGTATGTGTGTATGTCATATATATATATATACACTGCTAAAAAAAAGGGGTCATCCTTGATTTGAATGAGAGAAATATTCAGATTAAATACTTGGTCTTTACATAGTTGAATGTGCTGACAACAAAATCACACAAAAACTATCGATGGAAATTAAATTTATCAGCCCATGGATGCCTGGATTTGGAGTCACACTGGAAAAACAGACTACAGGTTGATCCAACTTTGATGTAATGTCCTTAAAACAAGTCAAAATGAGGCTCAGTAGTGTGAGTGGCCTCCACGTGCCTGTATGACCTCCCCACTATTTACCGATATTTACAGTAGTGAAGCCACCGCAGCAGAATAAATAAACTACTGATCCCCCAGTCAATCTCAGGGCCATGGACCATGGAGCCTTGCTTCTATACCAATCAAATTCAGTCAGGTCAGGTCTGATCTCAGCGTGTCTGTGTGCCCGTCGCAATTACCGACTGGATGAATTGGTGAGTGTGGAGGAGACTATCAAACTGGACATTCTAGAGGAAGTAAGTGAAAGTGATTGTAACGTGGCACAGAACAGCAACCAGTGCTTACAGTTAAATGTGTCCTCTGCTTTTAACCCTGAGGGAGAGGTGTGCAGCCATGAACGGTCCCTGGGGAGCAGTGTGTGGGGACGGTACTTTGCTCAAGGTCCTCAGTGGCATTGAAATTTGAAAGAAATGAAAAAAGAAACAAACTACAGGAACACAAGGGAGCGAGTATAAAGAAAGCTTACCAACAACAAGGAAAAACGGTAAAAAAGATTATATGAAGGTTTGTGGGCTCAGCCAGGGCAGTTGCTGCATTACAACCAGGGATGTACCAAGTGAAGTGCAGGTATAACGTAACGTATGACAATAATGATAACAAGGATAATAATAATAAGAGTAGTGGTAGAAATGCACCCATAAATAAATGTATTTAAAAGTGAAGTGATTGTGAAACACTGCGGCACAGCACACGGTGACACAACGAAATGTGTCCTCTGCTTTTAACCATCACTCTTGGTGAGCAGTGGGCAGCCATGACAGGCTCAGTGGCACCTCAATGACACCTTTGCGGATCGGGATTTGAACCGTCAACCTTCAGATTACAAACAAACAACACTACATACACTAAATCTGTAGTCAGAATGATTTGAACAAGTATGTAGTCAGATGAAAACCTTTTATTCCCATAGTGAAGCTAATCGGATACTTTTATCCGATTACCCTAGTGGGTAACACACTCGCCTATTTTCCAGAAGACCCGGGTTCAAATCCCACTTACTACCATTGTGTCCCTGAGCAAGACACTTAACCCTAAGTTGCTCTGGGGGGGACTGTCCCTGTAACTACTTTTTTGTAAGTCGCTCTGGATAAGGGTGTCTGGTAAATGCTGTAAATGTAAATGGTTAATTGGTTGATTTAGGCTCCCTTATCAAAAGCAGTTCCAGGCTACATCTTCCAGACTGTATTCCGCATAGGTTGTATGTGCCACTGCATAGCAGCCACCCTTCACGGAACCGATTCCCATTTTTGCCTTCTTCTCAGCAGCTTTTTGCTTAATCATCCCCCCTCCGCACCCCCCAGTGGCTGTCACGCCGAGTCTGTGGATGGCACAGGCCAGGATGGAGGCTCGCGCCATGCTGAGCTGGCTCTGTCAGACTCTGCTTGCTGTCCCCTATATTTAATGCCATCTCATTAATATTTAACCGCAGACCTGATTGCAAGAAGCATTTCATCTCTCTTAGCAGAGATGCAGCAGCGCCTAGCAGGGATCGCTTGGCTGGAAATGAATTAGGCATGACTGTGTGCAGACAGCCACTGGTAGATGAGACCCTGGCGAAGGCGAAGATCTGTCTAATTTAAAACAGGCCCTGGTTGAATGAAACCAAAAGCTATGAAATGAAATTACTGGGACTGTATGTGGTTACATAGTCCTCACCCTGTCTCTGGGAAAGCGCCTTTTGGAAAGGTTTTTGCAAGTAAAGTAGTGTTTTTTTTTTTTATTATTATAATTATTATTAAAAGGTCACAGTCAATTTTTTCCCAAGGCACAGGCTCAAGCCTAACTTTTCTCCTAAGCTGTTTTGTGACATTGCTTTAATAAAGGATTTATGCACCTCTCTCTTCAGTCCAAGTTATTTTTAAAGGCAATATTACAATATGGCCACCATTAATCCACAAGCTCACGAGCAGTGGCCTACTTGTGTCCTGACAAAGACGGCATTAGGTCTTTGCGTGGTGGGTTATTGATCTTCACACACCTTCCACCCTCCCCCTGCGCTCTCTCCCCTCCCCTGACGCTTTTTAAGCCAGGCCTGGTCTGTGGTAATGGAGTCCGCAGGAAGCTTCTGCCCGCCATGCCTTCCGCTCAGCAAGGAGCGCAGGAAAGGCACTCCACATAAATCCTGATTCATTCATTTCCACCCCTTTGGTCCCTGCTCCGTCCTCCTCGAGCAGCTCGCCGTCCATTCGGCGAGGGCTAATGACAGGAATTAGCTGCGAGCCGGTGGGGGGGGGGCTGATGCTGAACAGATCAGCTTGATGGTGTTGTGTTGCCGTGTTGGAGTGCATCAGCGTTCAGAGATTCAGAGGTGTGCAGTAAAGTCAGCATTTTTTTTTTATACTGAATTGCACTGTTTATTACACAGAAGTATTTACTGGCCGCTTGGACAGTCATTGTTCCCTGAATTGCTGACTCAAAGCTGTTCCCATCTGTCAAATTTTTTTTTATACAAGTGCTGGCTGGTTATTGAGAGCTACTTAAGTCTCAACACATATATTTCATTACATTTAGATAACCGTCTTACCCAAAGTGACATAGTCACTAATTACAGGGGCTCGGGGTTATGTGCCTTGCTCAGGGACATCCGTAGGGGCAGGCAACACACCAGTGAAACTCATGAAAAGTTTTTTTTACGCTGAAATTGTTCTGGAAAGAATGATCTAAAAAAGTCCAAAAATTAATAATGACGATTAAAAAGTGAAAGTGGCAATAATTTGGGGGTTAGTTTCTCCCAATATTGTTTTGTGACTCAGGGAACACTAGGATAACAGAGTCCATTTCCCTAAAGTAAGGAAATTCTGTAATAAAGGGTTTAAGTAAATCAATATTGAACCAATGTTTGACATAGGGGTTTTTGTTACGTTAGCGGAACAGCTTGCAGCTTAGATAAACAGTGGTTTTGTTTTCACTGGTTTGTGTTGGTACTGGACTTTTGCCCAGTACAGCATATATACAGAGATATAGGCTGAGGTCATGTTGTTTATACTGGCGTAATTTGATGTGCCACGTAAGACGTGTGTTACAGAAAAGTGCTGACAAAGAAGACATTGTTTTGTACAAAGATCAGCTGCTGGACTCCTTAGCAGCCTAGAACACCCTTTTAATCTGCATCACATTCATTCTGGCTTAATGCATTCTATAATTTAAAATCCCTTCATCTCTTTAACAACAACATTTATTTCCTATATAGCCCATAATCACATACAGTATGTCTCAGTTGACAGGCCCCCCACTCTTGACCCTTCTTCACACAAGGAAATACTCCACTATGGAAGGAAGAAACCTTGGGAAGGAGTGATACAGAGAGGAACCATCTTCCAGGGTAGAGTGAGCCAGCAGTTGGTGTCAGTGCAGGGTTGGTGATGATTTGTAGTATAGCGCATGTGTCCATGTTTGGAGGTACTGGACAGTGCAGAGTAGTTGTTTAGTCCAGTGTCATGGTGCACATTGCATGTTCATTCACTGTATTCATAGTTGGGGTCCTAGTGAACCGGAATTGATCTCTTCATCGATGGTAACTTGAAAGCACGTTGTAAGTCGCTCTGGATAAGGGCGTCTGCCAAATGCCGTAAATGTAAATGTAAATGCATTGTAATGCTGCTGGTCCATTTGAAGATCCCTGAAGCTTTAGCCATTTGGCAGCTCTAATGACCCTCTGATAAATTTCATACTCAGTAGCTCATTGCCAGGAACCAGGATCCCTCTGGTTGTCTCTTCATTGGACTCTGGAGGTGGTCTGGGTCTTCAGGAATTACATAATGAGGAAGAAGTGTTTGTGCGAGCTGTCAATCACCAGGCTTTTCCCAGTAGGGGTGGCCTAGTGGTTAAGGAAGCAGACCCATAATCGAAAGGTGGCAGGTTCAAATCCCCAAAACAATGCCTATTTTCTCTTCTTTAAGATACAAATAACTACCTTTGACACCACTTTAGCAAAGAAGCTCCACGCTAAGTGCATAGTGCTTATGCTTATCGGCAGTTTGAAAATCGTATTCAGACTGTTTTGCCAGGAAATGCCACGTATAGCCAGCTTGATGGCATCCGCTGACAAGTAGCAGGATTCGAGTTGCAGTCTGCAGCAGAAAGGGAATATGTCCAGCTCTGCGTGTGTGTGGGTGGGTGGGTGGCTGGACTGACCTCCTCTCCGGCCCTCTGCTGCAGTCAGCCAGCCCTTTGACTCTCTCGCTGGAAGAGGAGGTATGGAGTCGAGGGGCCTTGTTAACCGGATTTTTTATTTATTTTTTTCTCAGAATCTCTTCTCAGACGTGTTGTCTCACACACACACGCTTATATATTGCCTCCCTGGCACCAAATGACTCTCACACATCATAAATATTGCAGGTTTTTGGAAGCGGGGGCCAGAGTGTGTCAGGATATTGCCCCACTTTTAGCACCAGATGGGCTTCCGATACTTCTCCTTAAAAAAGGAGTGCAGGAGGCGAGAGACAAGGCCGCAATTACCGGGGGGGGGGGGAACGGGACAAGTGGCAATTAATGCTGGTTTCTCCTGAAAGAGAGTATTGTTCGGGGTGGGATGTGACTCATGCTATTGTTGGAGGTGAAGGGGTCTCTCTTTCTTCCCGAGCGAGCAGCAGTGCCTCCTGCGCGGTGCTGTTCAGACCTGTGGAAAGAGCAAATGATCTTATTTCCAGCCGAGAAATATTTCATGACTTCGACTTGAATCTTTCAAGGCCGTGCGATCTGAACTGTGCACATGCGAAATTTCTCTAGCGCTCACTCTGATCGGCCACAACATTGAAACCACCAGGAGGTGAAGGGAATAACATTTCTTTTTGGACAATCTTTTCTTCAGAGCGGCTTAAATTAATGTCAAGGGTGTGTCAGTAGTTCTCAGCATTTAAATAGGGGTTTTTGTGATGTTGCTTACATTGCATTTTACTGTTTACTCTTGTACAAACCCATTACCAGATCTGGTGTCCCCACTGAGCAGTGACCTCTAATGGGGAATAAACCGTGCAGCGAATACATAAAATGTCCTTTTATTTCTTTATTTCTTTATTTATTTGTATTTATTTAAGTCAGTTTGCCAAATACCGTCAGCATTTGAGTTGATACACCAGACGCTTGTACCTTTTGGTTCGTAAGTGTTGCAGTGGGTCGCTAGTGCCACCTCATTACTCTCCTCTGCCATTTTTGCACATTGTGCGTTTAGCCGCATTTTCATGACATTTGCTAAAGTGTCCCCCACAATTTGGCTCTGTCCGCCATGATGATTGCAGAACTCGGAATGTAAACACAGCCTCAGATGTCATGCTGATTGTCAGACATGCCGCTATGTTGAAATGAATTCACGCTGCAGAAACACCAATAGCTGCGTTTCAATTCCAACCAGTTCACTATTTGTACCTGAGCTGTTTCCTCTGTCGGCTACCGGCAAAAGTAAAGGAGTCTGATAGATGAATGACACAAAATCAAACACTTGTCACTTCAAGGCAAACAAGTCGTTTTATGTCCCATAAACTGGTGTAGTTTTCTTTATCAAAGTGTCTGCATGTTTATGTATTCGGTAGATCTCAGCTTGACCGTGTGTGAGTATAATGCTCTTTCGGCCAGTTGAACTGAATTGCCTTCTCCTTCTTATTGACAGTCTTCAGATGGACACGTTCATTATCTTCATTGCACGGGTCTCTTACACGGCTCTTGTCTCTTGAGGGAAACAGGGTCAAGAGATTTAAGAGTTTTTTTTTTTTATTATACCCAATACACACAACAGTGAAGGTCCTCATGTAGCGAAAAACACGATGCATGGGCACGCCCCAGGTTGGTCACCTGGCAAATGCACACACGCTCCAGGACCAATTTATCTTTGCCAGTTCACCTAACCTTTGGGCTTTCAATGGAAACTGCAGCACCGAGAGGAAACCCGTGAAGAGAACACCCAACTCCAGCACCCGGGCTGGCGTCTAGCCCCACGACCATGAAAGTGTGTGACCGTACCATTCCACAGAAGTGACAGCTCTTGCCGTCTCTGTTTCTTTTTCGTTTTAAAGGGGGGCTGTGTGCAGGGAAATGGTGTCAGTCGGAATCTTTGGACCAGCATAGACACCCACATTAGTCAGCGTGCACACAGGGGAACTGAAAGCTGCGTTCAGGAAGTGCATCTGGAGCCACATCCCTGCCTGTAAACCACAGCCGAGTGACGCGTTGTGCAGCTGTCCTCCTGCCGTCTTGGTCTGTTTTGCCTGAAATAGTCCACTTGACGCTAATGTCACTTTTTGCCGGGTAATCCCTGCCAAAAGTAGTGACAGATGTCATTAGAATGCTTTTGAAAGAGACAATATTCTGTTTGAAATCACTCATACAGGTACTAAAAAATCCATTTCCCCTCGGAGGGTTTAGTTCCTCTTACAGTAGCATGGGAAAGCACACTGGCTTTTATCTACTTTCAAAGAGGACATTATCCTGTTTGAGGTCATTTGCAAAGGAGGCGAAAGCACATTTTTGAGCAAAACAGAAGCGGTAATCTGCAATCGGCCATACAATATGGTAGGTAGATTCAAATCTTAAAAACCTTAAGCTACCTTTAAACCATTGGGTAGTGTGTCAGAGCAGACCTGGGGACAAAACGGAGCTGTTGTAAGCCTATTATAGGGCATTCTGGGGTGTCAAAATTGACTGTTTTTACATGCTGCATTGTGCTCAGTTAAAACCTCTCTCAAGGTTTAGATGTTGCCTGATGTCTTTTGTAAATACACTATGAAGTGTTTTGATTGATAAGTATGTGAATTATCCAGCCCAGAATCAGTTCAATGTCACATAGTGTTAGTGTCATTTGTTATATTATTGGAATAGTCAGCCAGCTGGAGCATGAGATCAAATGAGAACTGATATCTGTTGTAAGAAGGATCCAGAAAGAGAACACATTCATCCTTCATGGGCTAAAATTGCACATCAACATAAAGGTATTTTGAATATGCATGAAATGTGTGTAAAATGCCTTAATATTTAACAAATTACTGTACAAATTACTGTTATTACTAGACAAAGAAATATTTAACAAATGAGTAGGGTTAATATTTATCAGAATTTGCTAAATATGTTTATATGTGTGCATGTGTCTTTTACACAATCCTTATACATAGATGCCACTCTACCCTAAATGAAACAAGCCTTCCCTTCGGTCATGAAGAACAATAATAAATAGCGGACGTGTTCGTGGGAAACACCTGAAATGGCATGTAAATTGCAGAAGGAATTTTCACGTTGATTGGATTAGATCTTGACAGCTGGATTAAACGCTTTTGCGATAAAGCCTGAACACAGGGCCTGGCAGAGGAAGCCTGTTTCAATTACAGACGTTCGCCTTTCTGTCGCACACTATGGAATGCATGTTGGTTAGAGAATGAAGGCAACTGCCATCCATTATTCAATCTTGCTACTTGTCTGCCGGTTGACAGGCAGAGATCCTGTCTGGAAATTGGAGGCGAAGTCTTCAATTAATCACATTAAGTCTGCTGTCTGAATTGCCAAGACAGACCCATGTTATGCCAGCTCCATTTTGGCACCAATTAAATGGAAATTTTATTAGCTCAAATAGTCTGTTCTAAATGTCATTTAATGCATCCTTCCCGAAAGGAATTTAGAGGTTTTTTTAAGTCTTACTGTACTCTTCAGAGCCAAAAGCTGTAAGTTGTTGGGCACTATTTTCAAACTGGCGCTAAGCCCAGCGTTACATGCTAAGTGTGGGGCTTGTTTGCTAGTGTGAGGTCAAAAGCCTATTTGGTATTTACATAAATATACAAAAGCAGGAACATAGTATTTATCTTAGTAGTATTTTGGAGAAAAGAAACCAACTACCCCTTTTTTTCATGTAATTATTTGTTTTAAGAAGAGTTTAAAGTGGAAGGAGCCTCTGTTGATGATTGACAGCTTTCACAGATGCTGTGTCCTTATTCTGGATCATTTAAAACCGTGCTGTCAATAAGTCCCATGTGCAAGAATCATTAAATGTAGTTTTATGGGTGACAGAAATCATTACATGCCAACAGGGTAGTTCATTTCTCTGCTAACATGCAGATGAGATCCCGAGGACACCTTTGAGGACTAGCATAGCACTTAGCGCCAGTTTGAAAATAGTGGCCCTCGTCTAGTTCTTACTTTATGCTGGTTATACATTCATTCACGTGTGTTCATTAGAAAGACTGAATGCTCCAGATTGGAGGATGTAAAAGAAGAGGTATCTTTCATCACTATGATTTTTATCCCAACCGCGCAGAACATTGTGCCATGATACTGGAGCGTGTTATTTAATCCTGGTTGACACTTTCACTCTTAGCTCAGTGCTTTTATGCCTGTTCTGTAGGTCCTTGTTGAAACGTGTAATAGCCGTGTTAGTAGATAACATCAGCCTTCGTCAGAAGCTTTTTGTAACTCTATCCGAAGCTGGAAGCTTCAAGATTAGCATTTGAAGAGCCTCATTTAATTAAAGAGGGGGGTGGGGTGTCTTAGGGTGCTGCAATCAAAGATGTAAAGAGAAAAATAGATTAAATGTCCATTAGGCGTCTATTGCACAATTCATGAGACAAATATCTTTGATTATTTTGTACTTAGCATTTGTTACACATGCTTTAAGGCAAGTGATACTGGATTACCCTGGTCATAGCGGTGGTGTGGTTCGAGGTCCTGAGTAACAGGGGGGTTTTGGTTTTTGAAAAGTTGCAATAGCTGTAATTTAGACATCATTACCTACTTTTATTAAGCATATCTGTTTTTACTAGTTATGAAGCCTGATAAGGATAGAGTGAAGACTGGGTTGAGGAATCTTGCGAAGCTTGACATTTGGCAAATGACCAAATCTTGGTCAATTTTTCCAGTTAACTAAAAACAGAAGACTTTTTAAAACTCTTTCAGAAGATGCAGAACTGTATCTGTGTTCACACAACTGTGACACAAATGACCAGAACTGATTTTGTGCCCAACACCATATAAAGTTATGAATTTATGACATCTCTAGACTATCATTTATTCCCATATAGATCTGAAGTAAGAATATAAGAACTGATACAAGAAATTATTATTACTTTGTCTTAGTCATCAGGGTACATTGAAGACTGAGCAAAGATAAGATGCTTGATGCAGGAATGTACACACGTAGACACAGGGTGAACACAATCAAGGTCAAAAGGTCAAGAGGTGGGAGTGCTGGCCCCAAGGGGTGTGGCCTTGGCCACCTGACATTTAGTCCAAATCAAACCACAGTACTGTGAACACTTTTTAGCAATTAAACATTTTCCTAGAATTGCTAAGCCATATTTTGAGTTTATATTTTTTGGAAAATTGCTGCAGACATTTGTAGGCGGAGTATGTCCTTTTCAACAAAAACCCAACAAGCTCTGTGCAGAGGAGCAAAGCGCTCATGGTAAAATGGGTTGTGGGAATTTGAATAATGGTTTCTATGACCTTGACACCAAATAGATTTCTCTGTTCATACAGCAATAATAAGCACCCTAACTCAAACAGTAGGACTGCACAATTTTGGGTTAAAATCTATTTATTGACATTCCAAACAGATTATTTGAAATGTCAATAAAAATTTGGTTATAGACTCAGTAAATTATTGAGACTGAACATGACCACTTGATGTACGGCAAAAAATATTAACTTATATCACTCTTATTCAATTAAAATAAACTTTTACTGAACTGAAAGAGTGATATGTAAATATTTCGCTTAGATATGTAATACAAAGTTAATTATGTTAGTGTAATGCATAGACTGTGTGAAATATGGTAAAGGGTGAACCCCTGGGGGTTTTAGACAAAGTATACAGACCGGGTTGGTGGCAGGCAGTGCTTCATTAATTATCAACAACGTTAAATATATCCTCCATCATAATAACTCACTATTTGTTATAGATTGAAATGATTGCCTTTGTGAAACACTGCAGCACAGCACACGGTGACACAACGAAATGTGTCCTCTGCTTTTAACCATCACCCTTGGTGAACAGTGGGCAGCCATGACAATGTCCCCGCAGAGCAGTGTGTGGGGACGGTACCTTGCTCATTGGCAACCTTCTGAGTACAGGTCCGTTTGCTTACCCGGTAGGTCACCAAAGTCTCAGAATGTATAGCTACGACTTTTCTGTTCAGTTACCAAACTAAGCCTTTAATGAGACGTGCTGGCAAAGGAGACTGGATTTGTGGTTCTGGCATGTTGTTGACACTTCTCACTGGCAGACGTCACTGTAGGACAGGCCGTGACTGCATAACATACTTTTTATTTAGTCTTTCCACAGTACTGTAAAACCGATTTACAACATAAGTCTAAAATTAGTGTGAATACAGGTCTGTTCACACAAGAGCTTGAGGGCAAACATTCATTCCACGTTTAGATTCTTTAACATGTGCATTGAATGATTTCCTGTTATACTAAAGTATATTAACCCTGAGCTATCCATATCACATATTATATCATATTCATACATTTTTAACACATCTTTTTCCAGTATTGGCTTCTTTACACATTTGGGACTTTTTTCAGTCTTTTCAATTTATTAAAAACTCCTTTGGTGAATTCTCAAATAGAGGTGTATGAGGTTAATTAGTGCTGAGTGGCTGTCATAAGTCTTATTAAGAAGCTCATTAGCCTCAAGGCAGGCCCAGGAATAACACGGCATGTATGATTTAAATAAAGTTGCAGTAATGCGATCCTTCACACAGTGCTGTCAGCGCGGTTGACGCTTAGAAATGTCAAAATAGGCTACGCACTACAGAATTTGTGTCGTTGAACGCGTAGTCTAGATTAAACCACTTGTCAATTAGTATTGGGGGGTCTCTGGCATACTCACCATGTCCTTAGGGTTGGCCTGTCACTTTAGTGCTAATCCCTAGAGCAGCATGCCTCTGGCCAAATGACCTGCCACTAAATTCAGTTGTGCCACACCCCGCCCGTTTTGATCCTCTTTTTAGTTCGTTTCTCCATCTCTGTCCATTTTAACACTGTTTGTGTGCCGCGTTGATGTAAACCGTAAACACCAGCGTCTCACAAAAGCACCATGGTACCACGTACAAGGTGCACATTCATAAAGCCGCGACACAGACGAGTCCAGTGCGGACTCCCGGACAGAGAAATTCATATTCTGGGCCAAAGCCCGGTGTTGTTGCAGCGGTTTTAGCCCAGACTTGCCGGCTGCAAGGCAACCAAAAACTATGAAACATGGTGCTCATGCAGTCAAAGGTAAATATACACCGGCGAAGACCCTGTGCAATTAAAACCATTTTTAACTTTGTCTCTATTCCATATCGTATCTGGTCAGATCAACTAACATTCCGCAGTATCGCCGTAGTACACAGTTGCCATACAGGTTCGGGGGTTGCTAAGCGCTTAGAGACTCTTTCGAGCGGCTCATCGACGTGTCCGCGCTTGATCCGTATGACATTTACATTTACATTTACAGCATTTATCAGACGCCCTTATCCAGAGCGACTTACAATCAGTAGTTACAGGGACAGTCCCCCCCTGGAGCAAGTGTCTTGCTCAGGGACACAATGGTAGTAAGCGGGACTTGAACCCGGGTCTTCTGGTTCATAGGCGAGTGTGTTACCCCTAGGCTACTACCACCCCTTGACTTTATAATTGTTATATGGCTGATGAGAACTCGTGCTGCAGATTCCTCCTCCCTCGCCCCCGTATTGTGCCAGTAACCACTTCCTTAAGGCGTGTTAACACGAGGCGCTGCTGTTTGTACAGTGGTGGGGGGTTTATCGCGGCTCCATTTGTCAGCGGCAAGCAGAAGCGTGACAGCTGCACCTGCTCTCTTGGTTTCCTACGATGTTTTGTAGTTATTTTCTCCCGGTGCGAGCTGCAACAGCGCCTCTGGCCGCAGCGCCCCGGGGTGGTCCAAACACCCATCCCTCTTGTCAAGGTCGGGAGCGGAACGGGGGCCAGCATTAATTCACCCTCCCGCTCTGAAGAACACCTGAGCAGTGGCAGGCTGCGCTCTCAGCGTTTCCTCGCGACGCTGTGCATTTGTAACGTGAACGTTGGCCCGGCATTCCTCAGCGCTGACATCAGTAGGGCTGACGCAGGAGGCATGACTGGGATTTGAGAGGCGAGTTCATTTGGAGGGCACCTGGAGGGTCTGTTTTGACTCTGTAAATGTCATTGTAATGTCAGACCTTCATTGCTAAACGAAGCCTCTGAGGACTGTGGCGAAGCAGGCGCTCTTCAAAGCGGGGACGGGGAGCGCAAACAGAGCAGCATTTGTGATGTTTCTGTAGTGAGTGCCTGAGAGGGTCTACTTCCAGGCACTTTTCATGATCGTTTTGTCAAACTGCCCAGACAACACACTGGATGGGGACTGCTGCTGAATAGACTGAAAAAGTGTAGATTATCGGTCAACAGTCATCTGATATAACATCGTTTTATTAGGCCTGTCAGGATTAACATGTTAAATGCTGAGATTAACGTTAATACACTTAACTCTACTGATGTTTGTGTGACCTATGACATTTTAGTAAACGACCAGATCATGTCACTTCCCATCTGAGCCTATTTCTCACACTTGTCAGTAATCTTTTTAACAGTTGTCAGCGTGGAATAGAATCTAGTAGACTATCATTATTCATTTGGTGTTCATAATGAGAAATGACACTATTAGACATGCATTTTGAGCAAACATAACTTCAGATGATGTAAAGGAGCACTGCAGGGGCAAGTCCCCACATCCTCAGAGTTGTACTGTCTCTGCTAAAAAGCAATTTTCTTTTCTTTTAAACCACCGCCGCATTGACCGGTCATAGTGCAAACAATTATAGTCACACCAACTGGCAATTAACTAGTAAATAATACTATTCTTTGTAACTTACTGCAAGGCATGTCATGAGTTGCTCTTACCTCTTGCTCAGAGCACAGGTTCCCCACAGAGATGTTGCTCAGCCCACTGCTGTTCACTCTGCTGACACACGGCTGTGCTGCACAGTACATTTCGAACCACATCGTCAAATTCACAGATTACACAACAGTAGCGGGGCTCATCACCAACAACGATGAGTCTGCCTACAGAGAGGACATAAAACATCTGGTGGATCAGTGCCGGAGCAACAACCTGACTCTCAATGTCCCCACCCCACTACACATTGATGGATCTGCTGTCGAGATTGTCAGCAGCGTGAAGTTCCTGGCTGTGCACATGACAGTCGACCTCTCCTGGACCCTCAACACCACCTCCACCACCAAGAGAACCCAGTAACGTCTCCAAAAGCTGAAGGCCAACCTCCCATCCTCAAATTCTACCAGGGGACCAATGAAAACTGCATCACTGTCTGGTACGGCCAAGAGCCTAATGCAGAGCGCATCATGGGGGTTCCACTTCCACCCATCTCCCAGCTCTACGAGAAACACCTCATCCGTCGAGTCTCACCACCAATTTTAATGCACTGCCATCTCCAAAATCAATACACTTCCAGCACCTTCTTACATTTCACCCTAAATCTGCTCATTTTGCACATTTTACATGTTTCACGTTTGTCTTGTCTTGTGTGTTATGTTTGAATGTTCTCATATACTTGAACCAGTCCCCTGCACCAAAGCACAGCTACTTTATCATATATCATCAAGCGTCTTCTATGATGTTGTCCTTGATTACTGTAGCGGTATTTAAGTTTTAGTTCAAATTCAGCCAAATTCAGCGCAAATTTTCAGAAGGTCGAAGCCGTCATTGTTTCAATTTCTGTTGATAATTTGATTTGTTTGTATTCCAAACTAAACATTTTGCACATTTCACTGGTCAGTGTTTGGATCCAGTGTTTGTTTTATTTATGAATTTATATATGATGTGACTCAACATGACAGGGGAGCCAAATGACTCCGCATAAGCCGCATATGAAGAATATTACACACCGGTAGAACGAACAACAGAGAGTGAAGGAGACAATGCATTAAGCCCCACGCCACAGAGTAAAGCTGCTCTCAGGCAATTCGCTTTCGGAACACACGAATTCCCGAGCAGCGGCGGAATATTACGCAACGCATAAAGCAGCAATTTTCCGCGGCTGCTGATTTGGGCCAGGCCGTAATGTTACAAGACAGTCGCACGGCCCCCAATATGGGGGTCAGGACGCTGCACGGAAGGGAAGCGCTTCAGGCCTACTAATGGAATGCTGGGCTGAGATATTTCCACCGGCGGCGGGGGTGACGCTGCGAGGTGACGTGGGTCTTTGTTGTAAAGATTCTTGTTCTCATTGCTCTGACGGGTGCTTGTCACTCGCTGTAAACCAGTCTTCCGCTGAGTGACAGGTTGGGGGGGTAAGTCTGCCTCTTGACTGCTGTGTGGGTTTTTTGAGTGGATTTGTCAGGGAGTAATGCAAGTGTCTGCTTTTGGCGTCTAGAAAAGACGGCAGATGCATTTCGCTTTCACCCTCTCTGTGTTCATTGAATAATGTGGGGGAATATGGCACAGCATGCAAAAAAGAACAAGCACAGCTCTATTACAGCGAGTTTTGGTTGTCATTATCACATTAATCTCACCACTTGAATATTTCAAAGCAGCTTTTAAAGTGTAATATCCTGGTCCTATTAGCCTGCTTATAGATTGCAATCTAACCATGTGATTAGTCTGTGAGCAACTGCTTCAGTCGGTGGTTTATGCTTTATTAAAAACTGATTAATGCCTCCGCGATTCTCACAATCGCGCCTGGTGTCCACACACCCGGCCCATCCCGTCTGTAATTGCGTGTGTGAGAACGAGTGCAAACAGCTTGTTTCACACACAAGCACACGCTAAATTATGTGTCTCATTTTACTGTCGGCGCACATATTTGCCTGCGGAATGTACTGTGCAATTTCACCGTGATGGCTGCCGGTTGGCAGTCGGTGTCTGGGTGGATCGGAAAAACATCCAAGGCCAGCGACTGAACATTAGCGTGATGGACGTCTCTTTAACGTTTTGAAAATTGGCAAAGGGGTGTTGCATTTGGTCTCGGCCCAGAATATGACAGGGGGAATTACGTTTTTTTTTTTTTTTTGCACGCGGTATGATGCCTGTAGTGTTGACAGGAACCCGTCAGACGGCATTTTATTCCGTTATTACATTAATATTTATTTAATCGTATGCTGGAACTGGTTGTATAGTTGGTAGCCTCAGACAGTCAGTATTTAACTAAAATGCAGTGTTGACACTGAATAACTCATCCAACCCGCATGCTCTGTAGTTAATGAATAAAATAGTAGTCTGTGGTGCTGTGTCCTGGGGCATTAATGGCTTAAGAACCAGTATTTTATTCCATCATTGCTAGATATGCTAATCAGACCGTGACTGTTATATCAGTGCTAGCTGTATTTTGAGGAGAGGGGGAATAATATAAAATCTAAAACCACCGACCCAGTGTTTGAAGACTGCATAAATCATATGACGGTATAGCACTCCAGAAAGAGTGTATAGTGTTTTTTTTTTAATTATTATTATTCTAAGGCACCTATAAAGGCTCATTAAGCTGGAGCTTTATAATTCAGTTTCAGAAGGGACACTAAAGAAAAACCTGCACTTAATCACTGCATTCAGCCCTTACAAATGGCATTTATATTCATCTTCACCAGCTTTCACATCAGCTCAGCATTGCTGCCAATTAACTCATGCTGTCAGACTCTTTATAAAAAAAGGTTGCTAAAATATGTGTAGGCAATTCAAATCACAAGCAACCAATGCTCTTTATTTTCTGCGGGAACATAATTGATATGATTCATAAGTATACTGTTCTTTGTGCATTTGCATTCGTAGTGGCATAAGACGTCTGTTTAATAAAAACATGCATATGTAATTTAGCTGTAGAGAAAAAAAAACTACAGCACGTGAATGTTGAATACAGCGTTTCATTCTATTTATTCATAAGTGATGGCCCATGGTTAATCGGCTGACTAAATCCAAGTCAGCCAAGAGCCTAATGACTTAATGCGGTGGCTGAGCGAGGGCGGCGAGCCTGAATAATCTCATCCTTCCATCTGTCAGAGTGACACCATTTTTTTCTCTCATCGCTAATCGATGGGCTTTGGTCATTGAGTGTGAGAACGCTCAATTCTCTTTGCAAAACGATCGTGTTTTATTTCGTTCGACGCTCACGTCACAGTATTGACGTGAATCTCCTCTGGCCGACTGGAAATGTGGCGCTGAGAGATTTCATTTTCGGGCCAGCGTGGCAGCTGCCTTTTGTTGCCCGGGGGGAATAGATGTGTCTGTGAGCCCAGTTTGTCAGCAAGGCGTCCCTTCGCCCGAGCGCTTCACAGTTTAACTCCCTGGCCTCCTTCCCCTCTACCTCCTCCCCACCCTGAAACGTTGTCTTCAGATTTTCAAGGAATCCATCCTGGTTATGAAGAGGCATAACCCTGCAGTACGGGTCACATCTGTTGGTCCCGTTTACAGTTTGAAATCCGGCGCTTGCCGTCAGGTGGCCCGAATCCTCGCTCCGGAATGATGTTTCCAATTAAAGCTGTTTGCCTCCAGTCAAAAGGCTCCCCGATGGCTTTTTTTTACAAAAAAACTCCCTCCATCACACTGGATGGAGTAAAAATGAGTTGGTGAGGGAAACGACACTCCAGCTCCTCATTCCTCCCTTATTTGTGTTGTGTTGTGTTGTGTGTGCGATTTAAATTTTTTTTTTTTTTTAACGAATCACCCCCAGCGAACTGCCGGCCGATGAAGAGCGCTGGAGCTGTGCAAACAGATGTTGGCTTTCTGCTGCGTTCGGCTCTGCAGCCTCATCCTGCCGAGTGCAGCAGTATGAAAGCGATAAAATATGTCACTCTTTTAGCAGCGATGTAATTATAAATTTACAGCTTTCAAATACACAGTACTCCCATATACTTTTTTTATTACACGTCTCATTTGCAATGTTAATAAATGCTTTTAGTGAATCGTAGAAATGTGAATAATCACTCTATATGACCACAGCAATTTAAAAAAAAAATTGCATTTGGAGGGATGAGCAGTGCGGGTTCCAGCACTGTGGAATCAGCGCTGTGGGTTCCACCCAAACTGACTCACTCGCCTTGCACCCATATGCAGAAAGGGTAGGTGCAATAGACCGGAAGTGCGTATTTTGTAAATCAAACGGGTTCGAACAAAATAAAATTCTGTGAACTCTATAAGCATTCAGACAAAGCTATTGCAGCAAATATTTTGGTGTTTTAATGGATGTCAAAATTGTGCAACACATCAATGAAATAATGTTTATGCAACACCAATATATGCAACTAAAATGACCCAGATGGTGTGATGCACGGGACAAGAATGTGACTGGTCTCAAAGTCAGGTTTAGCGACCTGCTATTTGCCGGGTTGGTAGCCCCCCTAACATTTCCATTTTGAGCCGGTACTTTTGCGTGATTTGCACTTGTCAGCAACCGAACAGAAGGGATGCTGGGATGTGTAGTATTATGCATCAGCTGATGAGAGGAGGAAAATGCCAAACACAATGTAGGTTATTCTTTCTAAGGAAGCAGTCGCATACATAAATAAACAATAATGTTGTTTGATTTGGTGAAATGTGATTGAAAATGGCATTTTGTAGTTGGCCTTTCACCCTGGAATGACTGAACAAAGTGCTGTAAAAGCATCTGAACCGTTTCTGCTGTCTGCTGCTGTCAGCAGAGGAACAGTTCATGCATTGTGTAGCAGTTTGAGTCGTTGGCATGATTCGCGGTTTGGCAGCGACACAACAGAAGCGTGTCTCCAGATTATATAAGCATTAAAAATACAATTTCCAATATTAATATCAATAAATACTGGATACTGTGTATACAGTAAAAGCCGCCGCAAGATGGTTTGTTGTGTCGGGAATTCCAGTTGAACGTGTGAAGACGGAAGAGGTTCTCCTCGCAGCCTTTTCTGTTCTTTAAGAACCTGCGGTCGCTCGGCGCCGACATCACAGCGCGGAAACACGCGAGAACGGCAGCATTCGAGCAGCCCTCCGCTCCGTTTGATGACTTTTTTTCTGCCGAGCTGTTGACATTCGAGTGGAGTGGCTGCGTAATCTGTTTTCCCTGGTAGCTGGCTCCGAGCGGGAGCTGTACAAACACATCCTTCCTCTGCAGGAAGCCCATGGATCACTCCTCATTAGGGCCGGAGCGGCGAGCCCGGCCTGGTGCGATGGCCTGACCGAAGCCAGACCTGGAGACACGACAGGATCCCACAATTCCCAGCAGGATATTTACATGCTGAGATGTTGCCAGGCAGAGACAGAATTACACATGTCATGCACGGAGGCTGTTACGCTGTGTATGTTTGTTTCTGTGACGTCGTGATGGACAAGATGTCATAAAAAGATTTGATGCCATTTTGCACCTCAAGAATAACAATAATATTTATCTCAGCTCACACGAATCCTAATTTTGTCGATATTCCATCCAATAACAGTTATTAACATCCAGTTAACAGTATCATTTACTATGTGAACAATGTCTGGAGAGGATTTTTGATCAATGTGATGTCATTTTAAAGATTCATTTTCTATTAGAAACTAGAACATTTCTAATCGACCACAAACTTGCAATGACTTTGATTTTAAATGGCATAATGATAAAGCAATTTGAAATGGTTCACAGCTGATAAATCTGATGGGTTTGAAATTTATCTTTATTGAATTAAGCAAATAATACGTGCACTTTTCATAACATGATTGTTAATGGCTTGCTGAAATGAAGGTGATTCTTTTTTTAGGAAAGAAAACATGTTAGACGATTTTGGGTGATTTGGCAAATATACCACTTGCTCTCTTGTACTTGCAGGTTCAGTCTTTCCAGAGAAAAGCAGATTTAACTGTGTTGATCATGGTTGTAGGTTTTGTAAGAGTTGAGTGGTCCTGTTCAGATGTCAGTCTCTTGACTTTGTGCACAGGATGACACGTTGGCATGGCAGTGAGTTTTTTTTTTTAGAATTTTATATATTTAACAACAAAACCGCAATGACACAGACCACACAAAGAAAAAAAGAACAGAAAAAAAATAACTGCAATAAAAAAAAGTAAACCGCCCACCTCACATGTGTGTGGAGTTTGAAAGTTCTTCCAGTGTTGACATCCAGTTTCCTCCTGCCCTCCAAAAGCATGTACACTAGGTGTATTGGTGGGGCAGTGGTGGCTAGCGAATAAGGAAGCGGTTCAAATCCCGAACCGGCAAGGTGCCATGGAGCACTCCCCGGGCGCCTGTCGTGGCTGCCCACTGCTCACCAAGGGTGATGGTTGACAGCAGAGGACACATTTCGTTGTGTCACCGTGTGCTGTGCTGCAGTGTTTCACAATGACAATCACTTCACTTTCACTATTGGCGACTCAGAGTAACAGTACTAAATGGTTAAGCGTAGTGGGTGAGGGTGAGTGACTTTGTGCGTCATTTCCAGCTTGTCAGAGAGATTTTTACTCCCCCGCCTTTCCTTCCCTGGACTGAAGAGATCATTGACCATCGCCCTCCTGCCTGCTGCTCCTGCTAAGGGAAGCCCCCTGAAGGCAATGGAATGGCTTGGTGCCAAGCCCCTTTGTTAAGCGTAATGGATGGCTTTCCTCTTAGCTGCTCTCTCTACCTGTTAAAGAGAGGATTAAAGAGCCCAATTACATTGAGCACAGTTCCAAGTGCTTCCCATACGCCTCCAAGTAGAACCAGCCGGGCCACCCTGAGGAGACATCGGGCATCGTCACTGCAATGATTCTTGTTATTGCCTGAAATGTGAATGTGGAGTCTGGTAGAACCACAAGTTAGGGTACGTAATATTATTGTAAAAACGTACTCTCAACTGAATTGAAGATTATTGTTGCTGTGAATCTTCTTAAGTTTGGACTAAATTTCATTGATTGCTTTCATCATTGTTGTCAAAGCTAGAGTGTTGTACAGAAAAGTGCTTATTGTACATGAGAGATGTTCTGTGAAGAGGCGAATCTGCCAATCTGGGCACCTTGCGTACTTTTGTCACACTCACAGGACGAAGCAAAAGAATGGAACAGGACAAAATGAAAATGAAGCCAGTGTTGGAACCGCATTTTAGCCTTGTTATCTTTGCCACGTACTTTGTCATGTTTGCAAGTAGAATAAAAAAAAAGAGAGAAGTGGAGCAAAGACTGTTTCATGTTTCCAGGGTAGGCAGTCATAAACTGTGCATACATCATTATACATCATTATTAATATCCAATAATATTCTTATTCATTTTGTGATATATCTGTGTCACATCATGTTTGGTCATGGACAATACTATAAAAAACTATATACTTAAATAATCACAGTCAAGGTCACACTAAATGGAAATATATTGGCACTCTTCTACTGCTGCATAATTACTGTTGCAGCATGTGTCCTAGTCCAGTTGAATCTTTTAGTTAAATTTCCCACTTGTGAGACCAGTAAAGGATCATCTTATCTCTTTTGATTTCGTGGTGTCATTATCAAGTATACGTTCTGCTAACAACCGAACAAATCCTTCGCCAGATCCATTCGGCTTCTCTTTAGGCTAGTCTTCCTTCCTTTCACGCCCCGCAGTTGCGAAGTGATCCCTGAGCCGTCACCACCCCCCCATTCCTGCCTCCAGGTGGAGGGCGCCTGCGCCCGGCCACGCAATTAGACATCTGCCCCCTCAGCTCATGTCAGGCCGTAATTATAGCGGGTTGTAAAACACTCGAACAGCCCATCAAAACACAGCGTACCATGGCTGCGGGGGCAGGAGGGTGAGGCGAGGTGAACACGACTCCTCTTTTGCCGAGGATGGAACCAGAGCCTTTTTTCTCTCCGAGTGGATAAGTAACTGATCTGCCATGTGCACGGGGGTCAAAGGTTTCATTTCCCCGGAGCATTCTCTGAGCTGAGCTTTGATGACATTTTCTTTAAAAAGTCTTTTTTTTTTTTTTTTTTTGTCCCCCTTATTCACGCGTTTGCCTTTCACTGATGCAGGTATTATGTACAACATGACATTGAACCTGTTTTTTTTGTAGTACGTGGGTGTTAGGTCGTGTTGAGTTCTGTTTCCCAGTCAGGGTCATATGGTGTCAGACACCAGTAAATTTACTCAAAAGCAGAATGTAAAACTTCATTTCAGTCAGGTTGGCAATGAGCGCTGCTACGTTCTCAGTCCGTAATCTGCCTTGTCACGTGGTGCTGAAAGGCCGCCCTGCTTCACCTGTGCGCCCCGCCATCATCGTCGTGCCAGTGTCCCGAGTCTGAGGGCATTGCATGTCCCTTCATGAATGTCTTGCAGACGGTGTTCCCGCGAGGCCGGTGGATTGAATGCTGTGCACCCAAGTGAAGGATTGTGAATAAAGATGGGTGCTTTGTGCGTATGTGTGTGTTAGAGCAGGTGTGACGGAGACAGGCTTGCGTATCGACCCCTCTGTTCCGCTTCTTCTCCACGGCACTGCTGCTCTCCTCGCCGGTGTGAATAAAGCTCATTCTTCACACTCATTCACTTCACAGCTGGAGAGAGTTGCTGGCTTCCCAGAAACACAGTCGCATCCAAGCATGTGACAGGGTTTTCATCGTTTCGTCACTGGCCTGGCTTTTGTCTGCTTCTGTGCATTTTCTTTTAACAAATAATCATCTCTCTTTAAAAAAAAAAGAATCCAAATGACTGTGTGTGTGCTACACTCATTTGTGTCATTTAACGGTCCTTTTCATTTATTAAAAGGAATCTAAATAGCCTTATTTGGGAGAACACCAGTAGTAAAAAAAAAACACACAAGCCAAAAAAGTACTAAATCCTTTCAGTTCTAATAACACAAAAGTATAAGTTATACTTATGAGACAAACCCAAGCATAGCACTCTCCTTTTTAAGACCAATTAAGACACTCGTATCAAAAATTTTGCATTTTGTCATGACCTCCTGAATATAATTTTTTTTATGTTTTGGCAAATGCTCTATTAGTTGGACTTTATTTTCAAAATGGCATGCAGCCACTAAACTTATTACTTTACATTTTTTTCACAGTGTGGTTGTGGGTAGTTCATAATTAGGCAAGTGTAAATTAATTGGACAGGGATAAACAGCGCTCATCATCATTAGAAAAAAACAGTCTATCCATTGCTGAAACAGACTCTTATGAATCGGGTGAGGATGTCTGTGGGTGAGGCAGTTATTTAGGGAGGAATTTATTACTGTCACCATCAACAGAACTTCATATTAAAGCCAAGTAAATGTGTCTCTGATTTCTAACTGCAGGCACGTTTCAGCATCAAGTATTCAGAAGAAGAAGCACAAATTCTGCCTTTCATGTTAGATTTGCTTCAATAGAAAACGACTGCTGAATAAATAGGAATAAAAGACTTCATTAAACTCAGAAACAAAAAGCATGGCACATCAGTGCAAATCTACCTTGGGTGCAAATTGAATATTTCCACACAACCCGCTCTTCTCCCTGTTAACCTGATATTCTGAAAATGTTGTTTTTATTCAGATTACATGATCTCAGAGTAGTTCATGTGCTAATGGTGACTACATAAATACATTCATATTCTGACTTCATCCCTGATGAATTAATACTAAACTATAATAAACTATAACAGTGTCTGTACTTTCTCACAATGATCCAGAAGACACTGCCAAGCTGTAATTTGCCCAAAGACAAGGGTTTTGTTCTAGTCTGCATTAGGGCTGCACGATTTGGGGAAAAAGACATATTGCAATTATTGAGATCAATATTGCGATATGCGATTGCGATATGATAAAGGGCACTTGCTTGTATATCAATGAAAAGTCGCATACAAATTACTAAGAGTGAAATGTTTAATTTCAAAGTGAAACATACAAACTACTTATAACAACTTGAAATGCCCAGTGCTTTCAAAATACAATATTCTACAAAATTAAATAATCACAAAAAAGTCTTTACATTACTGTCGAACGACAAACCCTAGTAAGGCTAAACAACAGTTTTGATTATATTTGGCCATTATAAAATCCCGTATTATAGTTCTTACGTTTAACCAAAACGTTGTTTGGAGGCTGACTTGAACACAGGGATGCATAGCTTTGCTAGCTTAGCTAAGGTTAACATTTGTAAACTGAGGTGAATTTCTTTAGGAAACCTTCAAAGTTTGAGAAAAGTTAACTAAACATTTAAGAACAGTCTAAATAGTTAATGCCTACGTTTAGCCAAAACGTTGTTTGGAGGCTGACTTGAACACAGGAATGCATAGCTTCGCTAGCTTAGCTAAGGTTAAGACTTATAAAACGGGATTTTATAATGGCCAAATATATTCAAAACAATGGTCCAGCCTTACCTATGAAATGTAATCCCCCGGGATCTGGTTTGGAGCGTACAGCGGTTTGTACAGCCCCAAGCAGCACAAGAGTGAGGCATTTTTATGCACTTCTCTCCATAAACATATATATGCTTCACGCCACAGCAGAGCCTCTCGCAATATGGCGGCGACGTTGACGTACGTGTACCCATATGTCTATGTGAGTCACGAATCTGAGGTCTCCAATGAACCGAATCGAAAGTCATGTGACCAAACACGTCACATTTAAATGGCATCTTTTTGCGTTCATGTAATCGCACAGACTGACATCGCGATTATGATTGCGATTAGATTAATCATGCAGCACTAGTCTGCATGTTATTTGACTTGATTTTTGAGAGAAATTGAATTCACCTCCTGAGTTCTGCAGTCAGCTGAGATGGTTTGGCATCAACAGGTAGAAAACGCAGTTGATTAAGGTCATTTTTTTATTTACCTTTTTTTCCCACACCGCCTCAGCATTCATTGTCACGCTAATCTGCCCTGACCAGTCATTTACTGTGCAAGCCCGAGTGAAATGATCGAAATTAAATGCTAAAAAATGCACGATGCATCTATAAAACACATTAGATGCAGCATAAGTGGGCCATCCTCCTCTTTCCCCGCTGTCTTTCAGCAACATGGCGGCAACAAACAGATCAGGCCGAGGTGATGATCAAGTTCAAGTGCTTGAAACACTTATTTTTCCTTTTTATTTAATGTATCTTGTTTCAGCTCGGTGAAGCACATTTTATGTTATCTTCAAGTAAAGAACTTTATGTTAACAAGATTGTTAAATTTGAAAATTTAAAGTTAGAAATGCCAGTTAAAAAGTGCAAAAAGTTATTCTAAGCCCTGATATTGGTGAATTATATATAATTAAATTTATTTTAAATAACTGCATTTTCTATATCTCAGTTTTGACATCTCAAATCTCATGGGAGCATGTCCAGGCACTGTGACAGGCACTGTGTGAAATGTGTGTATTTTTGGAGCATTTTGGAGTTTTGACACTCAAGGCCAGAGCTTGGCGCTGAAGGGAGCCGCTGCTGAGGTGGCAGAATTGAAGGAGCTCGCACTTCCTGTCTGGGGATAGAGCCATGGCGTAATATGCATCTGTCACTGACAGCACATTGTATTTTTCTGCCTGTGTGTGGGATGACACCCAGGCACAAAATGCAGGAGGCTTCCTGTGACCGTGGGCGGCAGGATCACAGGCCATATTGGCCCTGGTGTTGGGGGGAAATAAAACATAAAAGGGCGAGGTTTGTAAGCCAGGAGCCCTGTGTGATGTGGCCTTGCAGAGATCCTGTTGTGCTGGTGCGCCGATGACATGGACCCTGTGTTCATCTCTGGGGAGTTGTCAACGGTGGAGATAAAGTAGTATGAATTGGCCCGGAGTGGGGGAGACCCTCTATGATCTTTCCAGGCCTTTTGGCAGAGGAGCCATCTGTCTGTTGCCCATGTGGTTCTGGTCTCCAGAAGAACGTATGGGCCAGGGAGGACAGGGCCAACACGAAATAATTCACAGGAACGTTTTCGATGGCTTTTTGAGGGTCGTTGAACTTCTTTTCCACCACTCTGCTTTCTTCTTGTTTTCTTTCCATGATCTTATTTGTGTATTTCCATTGGCTCTCGCTCCACCTCAGATCAGAGATGTGCTGTAAGGAGGGGTTGTCTGTGCGGCTGCCTGTGTGGTTTTTCTTGGGTCCTTGCCCGTAGCCGTTAAAGAGATTTAGAGTTCAGTTTATTGTTTTGCTGCACCACCCATTGTCACTCAGCTCTGTGAGCCTCTATCTGGAACTGGCTCCGGCCAGATGGTCTGAGCCTCAGAGTGTCTGAGAAAAAAGAGGGAAGAATAATGGCGGTTCAGTAACTGTTAATTTGCCCGACAGAAGCCCAGAATCGGAGGTGAAAGTGTAGTCGCTGCTGGAAGTCCGGCATTATTGGTGTGAACTCTGTGACAACCAGGAGAGCTTTCACAGGGCTCAGGTCTTAATGAGCCAATCATGGCTTTCCGTGCCCTGAGGGTGTTTTTAAATGAAGAGCACCCTCCTCCAGATCAAGGCACTTAAGGGGAGGGGGGGGGGGGGGGGTAAAGATCCCCGCTCTGCAGGAGCTTGCTGCATTTTCTCACCATGAGATCTTTTTCAGATTCACAACTTACTGTCTTTCCTGGAATCCCAGAGGAGAGATTCTGAAGGAAGGGATACTACTAGTCTAATATTTAGAAATGAGCCTGTTTCTGAGCGTAACGGTCATGGCATGAAGAATGTCAGGTGAAGCAAATGTCAAATCATTATAAGGCACAATGGTGGACATAAAGTAAAAAAATATATATAAACAAAACAAGCACACATTCCCAGGGTAGGAATGATGGTAGACAAGGACAAGATTTGTACAAACTAGCGACAATGAGAACAATTAAGGCCATTAGGGAATAATAAAATGAGGCAAAACACAGAGCTGGAGTGTAAATACATTTACATTTTTGCCACTTATCAGACACTCTCATCCAGAGCAACTCACAATCAGTATTTACAGGAACAGTCAGTCTGGAGACACTCAGGGTTAAGTGTCCTGCTCAGGGACACAATGATAATAAGTGGGGTTTGAACCTGGGACTTTATGGGGTTTATAGGCGATTGGGTTACCAGTGATTGTTGTTTTTGTCATTGTGATACACAGCAATCACAGCACACAGTGTGCCAGTCTGCCTTAGTGAGTAGAGCTCTCAACGCACTGAATAAACTCAATAATACACTTCCAGCCTTATGCACCTGATAACATACTGACCATTTTGCACATCTCAGTTCATTTTGCACATTTCTGCTCATTTTGCATGTTTGTCTTGTCTTGTTTGTGATGTTGTTATGTCCTGTTTGTCCTGTTCATTGTACATAAAAGTTCTACTTTTCTCCTGTAGAGAATACTGCACAGTATTTAAGTTTTAGTTTTACGTAGTATAGTTTAGTTTAGTGTGTAAACACATATACTTTTTTTGCTTTTATGATTGCACTATGGGGGGGTCCGTGTGAAACTTTATTTCAATACACGGCGTGTATACTGTTGTACTGACAATAAAACAATCTTGAAACTTGAATCTTGAAGGTCAAACCGCAAGAGCAGCATTTCTCTCTCACTACGGTTGTGGTACAGAAATTGAACGAAGGTTCGAATTCCCTTAATTGCCAAGCCAGCGCCAGAATGCCACTTGACAGGTTGCAGGCCGCTGGCTTAGAGGAAGGTGTATTCAGCGTGACTTAATTAAAGGTGTATGGGTAAGCACTGGCGGCGCCATTCGTTCGAGGCTGCTGCCGGAAGACTGCAGATGTTGCACTAAAGTGAGTGACTTGCTAAATCAATACAGTTTAAATCACAGCCCCGCTGTAATTTATCCAGTCGCAAATCCGCACGCTTCTCCATTTACACCTAAACCTACACCTTTAGCGCTTGTGAAAGCGAGCTAAATATTTTCCAAGTGTAACCCCCTTCCCTCCTCCCCCCAAAAAAACACACAGTTGCTACCAAAGATAATTTACACCATAAAGAGATTTGGCTGACGGCTGGCCGTGAAGCGTTGACAGCGGTGGATGAAATGTTTAATTAAGGACGGTTGGCAGCGAGCTGCCTTTGCCCGACGCAGCTCAAGTCAGATCAAAAGCGGCGCCGTAGCGGGGGCCTTGCCGCCTTTCAGTTGTCGGCGGATACTCGAGCCCTGCACGGCCGCGTGTCGCTAGGCTCTTCCGGCGGCGGCTCCCCTCCCACGGAGATGTACAGAGCGTGGATGCGTGAGAGGTGGATTAAAAACGCAATTATGCTCACGCTACAACAAATCCGCCCTGCTGTAGGGCTACAAGGTTGCTCTGATTGGAGAGTGGCCATTGTATGTATCTTGTATGTAGATTCATGAGCCAGAATCTGTTAAACTGACTTTTAGGGCACTAATTTCAGACTTAAATGATAATTGCACAAGTGACATTCTCACACATTTCACACAAAGTGTAAACCGCAATGCATCAATACTGAACACCAGTATATCAATAATATAAAATTATATATTGCGATGTAAATACTGAAATTGAATGTAAAAAAAAAAAAAAGCAATAAGGAGGTAGCTTTAGATTTTGGCCATGCCAGTGATCTGGAATAGAAAATGCACTTGTGAGCATGCAATGCTGCACTTGCACGATAGCACCTCAGTGTAATATTGTTGCTGTTGCTTTTGTGCCTCCGGGGGGACTGAACATGTAATTAGATCAGACCCTTTTGCTGGGGGTTGCTGTTTTCTATCAGCTGCGAACTGGGGATGTAGTGGCGTTTTATTTATTTATTTTTACAGGGCGGCCCATTCTTTGGCTTTGTTAATCTCAATTATGGCACAGATTGGTTCAGTGGCTGCCTAGCAACGAGCATGTACACATGTTCACTGTACACATACGTTTCACACATGCTTTGTTCATTTTCATGAAGGGCAAATCTGCCTATTGGACCCTTGAGGTACTGAATCTAGTGAAATGAACTGATTTGCATAACATTTGTCTTCAGTGCACTTAATTAAGGTGGAAAATGGAACAGCTAAAACATGTAGAGTGTAATTAAAAGACTTGTATTTTGACACCTGGAACACCTTACAAAATGAAATGAAGCAACTACTTAAGCTGGTAGCTTAGTGGGCAACACACTCGTCTATGAACCATAGAGTCACAGGTTCAAACCCCACTTACTACCATTGTGTCCCTGAGCAAGACACTTAACCCTAAGTTGCTCCAGGGGGGGACTGTCCCTGTAACTACTGCTTGTATAACTACTCTGGATAAGGGTGTCTGATAAATGCCGTAAATGTAAATGTACACTGAACTTTGGGTATTTCTGCATGTAGCTCACTTTAGGGAACGCAAGAAACTAAGCAAAGGGAGTGTAAGCTAAATGAATAGCTAAATGCCCCTCATTTTGTGTGTGGGTGTTAGGGGGTGGGGAGTGGAAAGAGTGTGATTTATATTGCATGCACTGTGACTTATAATGTTTTGGTCTTAATTACTTTTGGCATCGTATTGCTTTAATGTGCATACTTGTTTTAAGATGATTTTTGGCAAAAATCCTGAACGTTTAAGTAACTGCAATAAAGTTTTACATGCATAATGGCAATGTGAAATGCATTTATGAAGCACATTTAAGATAGAACATTGTTTACTGGGTGTTCATTGTTCAGCTTCTGTTGTGTTCTGGTCTCCTGATGCAGAATGAATCACTAGAATAAATACATTTACTCTCACATGCCACATGCCGTCAAATGATCAAATCCTCAATAATGCAGTACAAGGCTGCCCGCAGGGAGTTGCTGTCTAGAACAAACACAAGGCCTGCACAAGTTCGCCACACCTCAAAGCTCATTGGTTAAAGATGATCCTTTAACCTATCAGTGTACTCTCAGTAATGCAGGGGAAGTGGTCCCTGCACTACTGGCTTCTTTCAGTCTTAAATATTAATGACTATGCATTTGAAAGAAGAAAGAAATCAGAAAAACAAATGAAATATTGAAAACTGGAACATAATTTGAGTTGTTCAGGATAAAATATACATATGCTACTTAAATTACTGAAACACTGGGAAAAATAACCAATGCTATAATAAAATAGTATTTCATATCTGATATATTGCCTAGATGTTGTAATGTCACTGGAATGACATGGCCATTGGCATCACATGCTGAAATGGAAGCTACACACCCCCACCCCCCTGCAATATAGCATTAATTAGGATTAAAATAATGTGAATAAACATTTTTCTATGTTGTTATATTTGGTTATTAGATGAAAGGCTTCTGAACACTGGAGCAGAAAAATGACGCTTCTCTTTCTCTTTTGTCTTTAATCAGGTCTTCCACTCGTTCTGTCTGTCTGTCTGTGATGTTGTGCTTGATGGAATAGTTGTAATATTATCGATGCAGGCGATTTAGCCAAGAATGGTCAGTTTCAGATGACAGTTTATTTCTCTTTCTTTACGCCATCCCTCTCCTCCGTCCCTGTATAATCTGGAACCCCAACAAAGCGCTCTGGCTGTTGTTGCCACGGTAACGTGCATGGGTCAGACCAGTTTAGCATCGTTTCCCGGTGCCACCTGTGCCTGTGACGTAGCTGTCGCATCCAGTGTCTCACAGTGTCTTTCTGCTCTCGATCTGTTAGCATGGCTGCACATGTGACCTGGAACTGTCATCTTATAGTCCTTCTAGCCCTGTGACATAATGCAGTGCTCTGGCGTAATTCCACACTTTTTTAGAATTCAGAGAGAACGATGCCTGCAGATGGTGCGATTATGTTACTTAAATGTTCAAATCCTCAAATTCCTTTTATAATAAAGATCCCCATCATTGGTGACCCCCATCATCATCATCATCATCATCAATGATGATTAGGATGCCATTGAGTAGAATGATTCAATGATTCAAGATAAGAAAAGATAAATCTCAAGGAACAACCAAATTTAAGGTTAAGTGGACTCAGTGTGAGGCATATAGTTAGACAGGAAATAAGAATAAGACTAATAAGAATAACAAGCAAATAAAATTATTTTATTCAGTGTTTGTTTAGTTGGTACAGACACTGTCAAAGGATATTTTCCATGCTGCATGTGACACATTACTGTCACACATTTTACCTGGTTGACGCATGCCCAGAACCTGCTTGGGTGACATGCTTTAGTGTCACTGCAAAAAAAATTGCAGTATTTCTGTATGGAAATTAGGACCAAAATAAGTCACCTTAAACATTCATCTCCTTCAATACTGAATAATTCTATCTTTGAATGAGCGTTATGATTTATGGAGTAATCAGAAGATTGCAGGTTTGAATTCCCGAACCACCAAGGTGCCACTTAGCAAAAGCACCGTTCCCAAACACTGCTCCCCGACACAACCTGCCGCCGGGTTGTGTCATTCACTTTACTTTGTGGTACATCCTTAGAAGTATCCAATACCAATTTTTACAGTCTTAAGCTACTGATTGCTTGAAATGATATACAGAATTTCTCAGTATTGATGCATACATCAACACAAAAAATATGCAAAAATGATCAGAAAGATACAAAAACCATTACATCTATCCCATATTATTGTGAATTGTGTTATGTACATCACTGCCTTGTGAAAAATAAATCATAGTGATTTCAAATGGACCAGGACAAACTGTATTTTCAATGTCTTGATAGCAAAGAAAGCTCTCACATTATAAATTCCATTGATACTCTTCGATATTTATGTGTCTGAAAATAATTGATATACTCAATAATTGATCAGTAGTCAGATTGTTCTAGTTTGTTCAAGTTGCAGAACCCTACATCTAAGCAGATGTCTTCCATTCTATGAGATGTGTTCTATTTGTGAACGATCTTGTTCCCAGATAAATAAATTGGATTCAGTGATCAGAGGAAAAGAAATCATCAGTGTTCCTCGTTCCTCTCAAGGCTACAGGAAATTACATTGACGCCGTTCTAGCTCTGCTTATATGAATTCCTGATGCATGGCGCCCGGCATCGTTCCCTGGAAAAAGGACGCCGTTTGGAATGCAAATGAGGCTCCTTTGAATGGGCGCCATCGTCAGCGCCCGCATTAATGACACTGTGCTTGATTTGAAGAAGGAAACACCTGCCGATACTTTTTTTATGTCTTTTGTTGTCAGCTTGTCTCACCACAGCACTTCAAAGATGTCTCAGCGAGTAATGAATTGCGCGACAAGTGGTTTGGTATCCGGCCTTGTGAGAAATTTATGCGCTGCCCGTGAGAATGAAGCTCCAGCAGCCGACGTTGTTAATAAAAATAATAATAAAGGGACCTTTCAGTGTCACATCAGCCAATAGGACGTCTATTTGGAGCCCACCATGTCTATTCGCGTTCAGTTTCCCCGATAAAACGCCATGAGGGCCTGTTCAAATCATGCACCTTTTTAAGCATATTGCTGTTGTTCTGTTACCGCTAATGTGATAGCCATCTGTTGCCCCCGTGAGCCAATTATTTGATTATTCAGATGCGGCTCTCCACAAAGCAGTGGCTGCGACCGACTGGTGTAATTTATCCCGGCAACCGAAGAACAGATGTTGAAATTCGAACTAACAACCCGGCCCTGAGCGTCAGTGCATTACGTCTAACTCGCTGATTTTCAGGCCGCATGTTTACTCAGGGCCCTAAAACACACTCATTCGCAGCAGGCCTGTTAACCGCGGCGCACAGGTCCTACAGGCGCGACTCCAGTCGCTGTGAGCTCAGTCATCGGCATAAGTGGAAGAACCTCTGGGACATGTCTCGGAGCTAATGCATACTTCAGCATTTATCACATCGACTGTTGACAGTACTGGAGATGGCTGGAGAGTAATTGGCCTTGTTTCTTGTGGCGAGCCGCTCCACCATTTGCACTTGACCACAAAACTGTTAACCTCTGTGCTTCACAAGCGCTGTATACCTCAATCTGAAATGTCGTCATTTGGGCTTTACACATGCAGTGTTCAGACACGAATGAAACAGCTCCACAAATAACATTGCATCACCAACTTTAAATATCACTTTAATTTAATCCATGAAAAAGTCACATTAATACTGTTTATGGATAAATATAAAAGAAATGCATTATAAAAGTAAGCCAGCAGTAGTGCAGTATGGGAGGAATATTTTCTATTCTACACAGTGATGCAAATTATGCTGTGCAGGATGGGACCCTTTGGAGGGGTAATAGACATTAATGATATATATAAATATATAATGATATATATAAATATATGAAAATATATTTTAAAATATGAAATAATTATTCATGGTATAGAGAGTCAAAAGTGCATTTTTTCCTTCTTCTCCTGCAGAAGAAGAATGGAAGTCTGAAGATGCACGACCAGAATGAGCGCTGGGAGAAGCACATGGTGAAAAGGCAGAAGGAGTCGGAGAACGGTGTCACCTCGGAACTGACCGAGAACGGCTTTGAGGAGCGCGCCACCTGCATGGAGAGAGAACCAGAACGGGTGAAGGAGAGGCTTCTGAAGAAGACGTACTCAAAGAAGACCAAACGAGTGAGTACGAGTGACAGCTATGTGTCCTGGACCCGAGGTTGCATGCACTGTGGTACACATCGGTGACACAATAGAGACAATAATTTAATTAATGCATGTAGATTCTTATTTGAGGGACATGCTGAAATTTACATTTATGGCAATTATGTAATGTAATTATCCACTTGTTCCCACACATGATGATGTTCTCCTCTATTTACAAATTTACATTATTACAAATTTTTGTAATTCATATATAAGTAACAAGAACTCGACCTATGATGGAAGAATTGTGAACTTCCCAACAGCACTAAAAGAGAATCTGTTCCACTGCATCTTTTTTATCGCTTACCCTCATGCTGGTTTTTTTCTTTCATTTGTCACTTGACTTTTACTTCCTGTTGTTGTTGTTTATGAATTGATAAAAAATTCCCTGCTCGGTTTGACAATAGTCCCACCAGGCTTTTCAGTTCATCTCTCCTTGCTTCTCACCCAAAATATCAAAAAATGAAATTATTCATGGAGCCAAACCAGACAATTTTAACCACAATGTCAGAGTGTTCATCATCAGATACATGAGAGGTATGCTGCAGATGTCTTTGCCCTTAGTAAGGGATAATCCCTTCTTTATGCCATCCCATGGAATTACACATGGTAGGTAACAGTAAAAAAGAGGATAATGATACTCATTGTTTATCTGGAGCAGGCACAGCTTCACACTCGGCCATACCTCAAAACCCACTTTCCCTGCCCGAGGGGGAGGAATAAATGTTGAAGAAGTGGAGGAGGGCCATGCCAGATAATCCATCCCACCTTCTCGAGCCCTTCCTGAGCCACAGCAGCCCCTCACCCACCCTGCACTCCAATCCACCTTATCAGCTCCTCTGAGCAGCCCCGCCACTGCAATTCAATGCATATAAAACACAATCATCCAGATGGGATCGAGGCTGATGAGAGCTCTTGTGTTTTATCTATGGCTAAAGCATCCTTGGTGGGGAATGTAAACTGGGAATGGGGAGGGGGGTTGTAGCCAGTGAGGATGTTCATCATCTGTACTTTTTTTTCCTGGTGGCAAGTAAGCTTCCTCCCTGGACCTCTAGGAGATGAAGAAAAAAAAATTGAGAGCGAAAACTCTGACGTCGTCATAATTGCAGTGGGGAGCGCACCACAAAGCGGCCATCTGGCCATGAAAGATGGGTTCTGCACGTGTGAAGCATCGCTCAGCCCTGATGCCCGGCTTTAGACGGTGGCCCAGAAAGATTTTTATCACAGCTTACATCGCACTCGCTACAATATGCTGCGGAGCTTCGCGTTTTAAAGGTGGCCGCGGTCAGCCGCTGACTGGAGGAACCGCGCAGATCCCGTATCACTCCGCCGCCTCAGTCACGCTCTACATTTAACGGCCCCAGGCGTGTTTTCAGCATATTTATAGCCTTTCACAGGCCACGTGACATTATAATGTGGGGCTAGAGTGATTTGTAACTGTTCATGCATGATGACACATGACCCTCACTTTGAGGTAATTGCTGGTTTATTAACAGAGGAGCGTTAATTTGCACTGGGGGTGGAAGACTTTGGCATTATTATCATCAGGCATTTTGGGTAGAAGGATAATTTAGCCAATATTTTCCATATGAAATGTGGCTATTTACTATTTCATTTTAATGGTTACAATGGAGGTTAAAAGTCCCGTGACATTGAAATTTCACTTTGTGAGATTATTTAACATTAATATAAGTTCCCCTAGCCTGTCCAATGTCCTGCTGTGGCTAGAAATGGTGTTATGTATAAAGATTGCTTTGGCCATTCTGTTTCTGGAATTTAGACTACCTAAGGGGAAAGGTTACTTCCCATTCCTCATGCTTTTTCCAAATTTTGCACCCCTCACCTAAATCATTATCCCCACCAACTGTCATGGCTGGAAAATGTGTGAAGCATTGGAGCTGCTAAGTGATTGGATGTAAAAATGAGCACAAATTATAATTTTTTTGTTCTGTCACACGAAGCACTGTAGAAACTTTTTTTTTTCTGGAAAAAACGGCGACATAACTTCCTGTCTGCACCAAACTTTGTGGTTGGAGAATGGTGTTGATTCGCTTACTTCAATAGGCCGCTCTCCTCCTCATCCCGCCCCTCTCCCCTCCTCATTAGCATTTAAAGCTACACACGCGAAAATTAGGGGACCACTAAGATCTATATAAAACCATCGGGACCTTTAATATTAGCCTAGACACATTATGAAGAAGGTCTATTTATTTGAACCCTGGAAGATAAGACTGAAAATAGCATAAAATATGTTTGTGGTTGCCCTTTTTTGTTAACACGCAAATCATGTTACTGTCAGAGAGCTGACCAGGGATGATTTTTAGGAACAATACAGAATGAACTGTACTAGCATAATAGAAAAAATTTTAATGGAAGCTGTGCCCATCCCATGCATTTCCTATTTATTATCTTATGTCACTTTCTCTCAGAGATGAATTCTGTTCCATTGTCAACATTTATCAGACGCCCTTATCCAGAGCGACTTACAATCAGTAGTTACAGGGACAGTCCCCCCCTGGAGACCCTCAGGGTTAAGTGTCCTGCTCAGGGACACAATGGTAGTAAGTGGGCTTTGAAATTGTGACTTCTGGTTCACAGGCTAATGTGTTACCTGCTAGGTTGCTACCACCCAATTTGCTGTAGCAGGTAATCCATATTCAAAGAGCAATAGTTAGTGGTTTCGAGCATGTTCCTAATATGCATATGTTGTCGCAAAATTCTGTCTGCAAGTTGTTCTGTTGCCGAATAAGTTGTGTTTGTTAGCATGTCTTATCTGTGTTGAACTTGTTTCTGTTTGTGGAAAGCACCTCGTGTTATGAACTTTGTTAGAGGTTTAGAATTTTACCCAGTTTTTTGTGGTCTTCCTGATGTTAGCCACTGGAAGCCACCACTCCCCAAGACAGCATCACTTTAACACAGTGAGCGAAAACTGAAGTCATATTGTAGAGTCTGAACCCGAGAAAGACGTACACCTTCCCTAAAACCCACCTCCAGCGTTCCCCCAGGTGCGGAACCCTCGCTGGACGCAAGTGGTGCTGTCAGGTGATTCCACCTCCCCTGTGGGGTGGTGTCTGTCACCGGGGAAGAGGAGCCGAGTGGCCTCCAGCGGGAGCTGGCTGACTGGATCCAATTACAGCCCCGGGGGGAGTGACAGAGCGGGCCCGCCATCTCTGCTGGGATGGGCGCATTTCTCCAGTCCAACATCCAGTCCACCGTCCGCAGGAAACGAATCTTCCAAACCAGTGTGGTTATAGCCTTTTATTCTTCAAAGCATGTCTGAATAGCTTATCCGTCTCTATTCTCACAAGCAGACAGACTTGATCATGGCTCGAGAATGGAACAGGATTAAATGGCACAAATTGAACAAGGGGAGCATCAACTGCTCTCATGGCACAAACGCTGGCTGGCATCAAGAGCCGACGGGCGTTTCTCTAAGCCGTCCGCTGCCAAAACAATGCAATCTGAAAGAGCAGCGGCCTGTAATATCGTTTCATTTTTGATCGCTTGTCTGAAATAAGTTGAATTATTTCATTCTCTTATTGTTTTTATTCTCCTGGTTCACCCGATGCTGTCTGGCATTTGCTTGCTTCCGTGCACTCTGTGTGTGTGTGTGTTTTTTGTCTCCCTTCCAAATGTAAGATGTTGTCAGAAGTTGGATGCGTTTGCAGTTCTGCCGGATCTCTTGGGTCTTTTTAAGTCGGCGCTACAGAACCGTTTGCAGGCGCTCGGTACGCGTTGCTGTTTGCAGTACACACCTTTTGGGAGCTGTTGGGGAAAAGCCTGCTGCTTTTCTCCTGTCTCCTCTTTATAGGCCTGTACACTCGGCATCAGCGGTCATCAGATTGGCTCTCAGCTAATCTGTGGCTGCTTTCAAATCAAAAGGGAGTAGAGGAAGGAGGGAAGAGAAAAGGAGAAGTCATTATGCTGAGCAGAAGCAGATCTGAGATATCGCTAATTGTCAGCGTGATAAGATTGTTGCTCTGTGTCGATCCTCTTCAGCTACTCTGCAGAATTTTGCACCAGCAAGGTGCTTTTTATCTGAAACCAGCACTTTGACCCCTTCTAGCCATAGATAAACCACCATGGCTGCAGATGATCTCATAAAGGTACTATGAATGATTGAATGATTGATTTTGCATAAATAACACTGGAAATTACCAGTCAAAATTGTCTGTATGCACTTCTTAATTCACATTTTTCTGTTGTCAATATTGATCCACAATCTATAAATAGATTTACATTTTAGATACAACATTTATAGATACAATATTGATACAATTATATAGGTGTAGTTGTGAGCGATAATCATATAAGGAAGCTTTTCTAGATTTAGCTGCATGGTTTTGAATGGGCAACCTTCCAATTTCAGTTTCCTTACACGCTAGGCCAACCACTGCCCCTAAGACCTAAATAAATCATTAAATGTATTAACAAAACATACCAATCAAAAATCACTATGTCTAGATATTATAACGTCCTCAGTTTGGGTCACAACACAGAAAGGAACGAGGACCCAGGTGCAGGTAAGTTCCACCAAAACCCTTTATTTATGTCCAGAGGGGACTGGGGAAGTGGGAATGGGAAGGTTTACACTCTCCTCTCACTCCTCAGTTCGGGTACAATGCCGAAACGCGGAGCACTCGGCATGGGACCTCTTACATAGCCAGGGCTACAGGTGCAGGGAGTCACGGGGGTGTGGCCTGCACTCAGCATTCGGGGTGTCCTCGCGGGACACTTGGTAATGATCAACGTGCTCCAAGTTACACCTGCATGGTACGTCTTTAAATGAGTGTAATATATCTTTGTTGAAATTGGATCTCAGATGCGTGTATAAATATGTCTCAGGTGGGTTGTTTTTATATGGTTGCCCATCTTGTAAACGACACCGCCCCAAATGAAAATTATAGCCGTGTGCAGCTGTGTTTTGCTAAGATCTGCATTTGCACTGCTGTTAAATTGAGGGCTCTTGACAGCTCCAGTAGGGTAAGCGTGCGTTGCCTTGTTGGACACCGGTAGTTTGTCAGCCGTGCCCGGTCTATAGTCAACAGTTTGGGGGGGGGGGCGGCAGACATAGAAATACCGTGCAGTGTTTAAACAGTGCAGATGTTGCCGTTCCCTGATGTGGAGACGTGCGCATGTTTCTTTTTAAAAAGCTTATGGGTCACTAATAAAATGCAGCTTCCCGCTGTCTTCGGATACTGACCACCGATGAAAGCTTAAAGACACCACCTGCACATGGCAACAAATATACATCTGTCTCTAAAACTATTTATCTTCTGTCTGACATGATCTACACATTTTCTCTGTTAAATGCATGTATACTCTGCCTCCACGCACACTACCAGTCAAAAGTTTGGGCGCACCTACTCTGTGGCGGTTATGGAGACAAAGATGGAGCCATTTTTTAAGAATCCAGTGCAAGAAACATATTTAGTATTTAGTGAAGTATGTTTGGTGAATTTTCAGCGTCACCTGTTTTTACCTTCATGGCTGCTTTGTTCACTATTGTCATCATCAAAAGCCGCTTCATGAGATGCTCATTAACACGAGTATTCAGCATAAACCTTCAGGACTGTTGGAAACTGTCCTCGTTGCTAAAGGTGGACGAGAGAAGCCAAACATTGCGTACGTTATTTCATAGTCCTGTGTCTTCAGTTCTATTCTATGTTGTAAAAAAAATCCAAGAGGCATAAAAAATGTTTTTTTTGACTGGTAGTGTCAGATTAACTTGTAACCTTCTTATTGTCTGTCTTATGTATAGAAACTACAACATAGTTAATAAACAGATTGTATTCATAGTCGGGGGTTCTAGTGAACCAGAAGTTGTTCTGGATAAGGGCGTCTGCCAAATGACTTAAATGTAAATGTAGTGTAATTGTCACACACAATCTCCTTGTCACATACAGACACGAGCATTCATACAAGTGTGTGATTATTCTTATAATACACTCACACACACAACACACAGGTCTGGCTCGCACACATTAAAAATCTCTTTGACAGAGCCTGTCCTCCGCAAAATACTGCACAGCGCTGTGATTCGTGAGTAATCCCAGGGAATGGAAGGTATTCGGGTGGGACCATGCAGTTGCCCTCTCCTGCAATTAAGCAAATGACCATCGAAACGCTTTGGTTACAAAGACATCCTTTTAAGCCACATCGGATGCTTTAATAGGCCTGTGGCTAGCTGATCAGATGGAAGGAGACACTCTGGGCCACAGTCTTTAATAAAGATCTCAACCATCAATGGAGCCTGGCAGCCTTCCAGTCACTGGCACTTTCAGTCTGTTAAGAGGATAAAACAAGGACGTGAGGTAGTGTTACACACGCCGATATTCTTTCTCTATTCATTGCAGCACTGCGCTTAGACAGGCTTGTTTCGACCACAACCGCTCCGCCTACGCGCAAATCCGTAGGCGAATAAGGCGCCAGTAGCCCGCTTGGATCTCTCGGGAGCCTTACGCTTTGTTCTGATGTCAAAATGCTTCCAGAACGTACAGTAGAGGTTTCACGCGCCCCGCCTTTCAGGGTGTCCATCTGGAACGGGAAACGGGATATGTGTGGGTTGACCTCTGATCCTGGAACAGAGAGGCGCATGTTAGCGGGTAGTGCCATGCCACGCTAACTCGCCTCTGGTAATTCAGTACAAAGTGGTGGAAAATAGGCTATTTGAGCCAGCCACTTCGGTTACCTGCGTATTTTGTTGCAATTTGAACCTGGGAGGGGACGGGGGGGTGAAAAAAGGAGGTGCGTGTTACTGTTGCTCAGCACGCCTTTTTCGGCCGCCATTAATGGCCGAGTCACCACACGGCTCGGGATTTTTTTTTTTTTTTTTGAAAGGCGAGCCTCCTGTGACCGTGCAGGCTCTCTCTTTTGTCACGGCCTTGTCTGTTTTGACAAGCCCACTTAGCTGCAGGACAACTTCACAACGGATCCCAGAAGACCATACATGCTTTTTTAAAGACGTTGTGCTGTCTGGCGTTTTATTGTTTTGTCTCATGGCCCGGTGGCAGGAATGTAGACAAGCCTTAATGTGGATTAAGCGAAAAAAGTTTGGAGCCAATTTGTTATTTCCATCAGAACAAATGAATGCATAATGCATCTGTCATGTCTGTTTTGCTCTGAAGCAATTAGCGATGTAAATGCGATAATTTGCTTATTGTACGTACAGTGGCTGATTGGGCTGTTTGTATTCATGCATTAGCGTTAATCAGGCCGCGCCTGCACAGCTGCATTATCGAGCCTATGGCAATTCTGCACAGGCCGCGCCATGTTTGCATAGGACACGCATGTCACTGTGCCTGTCTGCCATGAGGCTAAGGTGCTTTTCACGGCCCAAATGAGGACATTATAGTCAATAAACTAATGGGATGTGTGAAACCTCCTGGCCCGTTTTCAGCACTGGCGTCTGGAGGCCACTAAAGCTGGACATAAACTCAGATGTATTAAATCGGATTAGTTGTGTCACTGAAACAGATGTGATCTTATCAGTAGCAGAGCCTTGCAGCAATCTGGGTTCAGAAGGGGGGACCCCGGCCGTTCCGCGAGGCAGCACTGCCCCCTGCTGCCGAGGAGAGGCCTTGCAGGCGAGGGTGGGGGATGGTGCAACACTGTGGAAATATCCATCCACTGGGGGTCACTGTGCCAATATGGAAGAATTTTAAGAGGCTCCTCTGCCTCGCGCCCATGCAGCTCACTAGAACCGAAATCCACTGCAGGTGACATAATATTTTTTATTGCATTTCCTGTTGTGTGGCATAATGAATTCTTAATGTGATGGCTCCATGAAATTATTGCAGAGTGAAAGCTAATGAAATGTGTCTCTGTCAAGGCTGTAAGTGGTTGATATTGTGTTTTGATACCAGAGTAGCATTTTTATTGGCTTGTTGCAAAGAAACGGCTTCTTCAGAACGTATTTGTTCCCCCGGACCCTGCACTCAATATAAAATTCATAAAAATATGTTGATGTGGGAGAGGTCACAGGCTTTGCTGCTTTATTTGTAACAGGCTTATAGAAAATGCGTGTTTGTTTCCCATTTAAATGTATTTGTATTATGCTGGAATAAAATGTACTAATGCGGATGTAGTGTAGAGGAGTTTTTCTCTGCCTTTGTAGACCTATAAACACAAAAAATGAAGCATAAAAATAATTTATGTGCCTTTTGATGTTGCAGAATGGCAGAGCAAAGCCAGGATTTTTGTCCACGCAGTCAGTCAGAAGTGTGTTATGTAAAAACGGCGCGGGACATCTCATTTGCAAAACAAAAAAGCAGATAAGAATGGTAGTCTCTGAAAAATGATGGAAATGCCCCAGAGGGCTTGTTTGAGAGACAGGGGAAACCACGCCTTCACACGCCCATTGGGACAACATCCAGATGGGACAGGGCTGGCTGTAGAAACTCCCCCGGGAGGGAAGGCGGAGCCCCTCCCCATGGCTCAGAATGGGTGGGCCGTGGGGCTGTGAAGGGTGCCCATGCTGCAGTCCAATCCAATAAAAGTGGGCAGCCAAAGCCACCAGGCAGCCGCTAAGCAGATTAGCCCGGGAACAAGAGTCAGTGTGTGTGGCTATGAGCTTGAGGAAGTGTGTGTCTGCCAGTTCCCCCCCCACACACACACACACACAAAAATGCAAATTAGGTTTTTTTTTTTTTTTTGCAATAACTCATTGCCATGTGTTGATCCTAACAGTAATGCAGACAGGATTCTGATTTGTACTTTTCAGGTTTTTCGTTGTATTCCCACCTGTGTGCGTAGCACTGTGAGTGTGTAAGTGTGTGTGCATCAGAGAGAATATGGTGTGCTTTTGCCAAGGGCTTCTCAATTGGTCCTTTATCATGTTTCTCAGCTCCTCTCCTCACTGGCACGCTGGACTGTTCGTGGCCACTAAGTTGTGTTGTCAGCTGCTGGCGCTCTGGGACCCGACCTCCTATTCACTTCGTGCCAGGGCCAAATGCAGGCACAAAATTCAGAGAAATTGCTTCAGAGCATAATTTCTATCTTTCTTGAGTGTAATATTTTTTAATAAATGAAAGACTAGAAACAGAAAAACATGACTCTATGACCGGAAACACAAACAGTTGGATTAGTGGAACACAAGGAATGCAAGACAGAGCAAATGGGTTCTCTGTTATGGGGTCCTGATCCCCCGAGCCTAATAGGCGGTACCTGTGGGTACCTGTGGTGGCAGATGTCGAGCCTAGTGGCACTTAGGTATCATGTTGAGTGGCAGTTGGCACTCTGACGGATGTTCACTACTGTGATTAGCGCCACTCAGGCTGTGCAGTCAATTTTTTATTTTCAATTAAATGAAAGTGAAGTGATTGTCATTGTGAAACACTGCAGCACAGCACACGGTGACACAATGAAAGGTGTCCTCTGCTTTTAACCCATCACCCTTGGTGAGCAGTGGGCAGCCATGACGGGCGCCCGGGGAGCAGTGTGTGGGGATGGTGGCACCTCAGTGGCACCTTGGCGGATCGGGATTCAATGACATGTAATGTATTGTTTATTTTATTTAACTTTTATTTTTATTAATTTCCAATTGTGGAGTTACATTTACAGTTTAAAATGTTAAAATGCAAAATGTTTAACATAAAGATGTTTCAAAGGTCAATGAGGGATCATTTTAAATCATCTGGATTTCACTGTTGGCTAAAGTAAACGTGATTATTATTTTTACAGTTCGCTCAATTCAGCCTCTGGGTATTGAAGCACGGAGGCGAATGCTCAGCCAGCCCTGGTCTGCTGAGAGAAGGCTAAATATGCCACCTACCAAAGGCATGAAATATTCAGCAGCAATTTCCCCTTTTTGAAATAATACCTTGAAATGTTAATGCGGTCCCAGCGCTTGTTTTAAGTGGAAAGCATCCCTGGGTGATGGTGTTTGCCCAAGTGTTTGTACGGTGCTGCTCTGAAACTGCGGTCTCGCTGAAAGTAATACCGCACACAAGAGCCGCTCAGGTCACGGGGGCGGCCACTATTTTTACTACCCCAGAGCTGAGCAGGATGAAGAAACCCTGAATGGCTCCTGTAGCGTTATGGTTTGTTCTTGCGGTTCTCCGGAGATTGACTGCTAGGAGACTGCTTTCGAACTGGCACTATAAACGCGGCAGCTACCATGGGGCTTGTTCTCTAATGTGATCGTGATAAAGCGAGACTGATTGTTTTTGTCACTGCGATGCATAAAATAGATGCAACAGGAAAAAGCTGCTCGGTAGGTGTGTATTGAAGAGGAGAAACTCACCACCGCCTTCTCCTGGTGCCCCCAAAGTAGCGCAGCACTTTGAAAATGGCACCCCGAGACTTGCTCGATACCTGGAAGTACCTGCTGAGGACAGAACGATTCACCATTCAAGCTTGGAACGCACGAACTAGTCTGCTTTTCATGAGGTGGCCCTCATTACCAGAAGTGCATTTTGCTGGTAACAGTTCTCACAAAGACTGTTTTTAATGAAGTTTCGGTGTAGTTCCGGTGACAGTGGCATTAGCCCGGGTGACGGCAGCACGCTTACTCACACCCATTTTTCCAGTTCAGTTCGTGTATTGAATTAGTGGAATCGAAATGGAATTAGGTGTCTTGAAAGCCCGCGAGGGGACAAGCTTGTCCCTGTACCGCGGCGCACCTCGCCGCACTGCTTCGCCGTGACAGGGGGCCATTAAATGTCAGTGCTGTCGGCGTCCACGTTGTGACGCGGTTATTCTGGACAGTGGGCTGACCCACTGCTCTCAGCGTCACTGTGGGCGTTCACCCCAACTATGCAGCGCACCACACGCCGTGCGTACTAATAGACCCATTCAGTAGACTGCATGCGGTTCTACGCCGTACATCAACAGTACTTCCTGTTCCCATACAGCCATTTACTCTCCCTTTGTTACCCTGGTAACATAAGCACAAAGGATGCTTGCTGCGACTGTGACTCTTATTACACTGTTACTTACAGTGAAGGAGTAATATTAATAGAAATTACAGCTACTTACAGTTGCAATACATTGCAAACATGTATAAACGCCTTTGCATGCCCGTTGTTTTAATTTTTGTATTCTAGCTAAAGTGCAGTGACTGACGGGTAATCTTACTTTTTCAACATTTGGTGGTTCTCAGTTTTATTTGCCATCATTGAGTACTGTGTTCAATCCACTTATCAGGAAACTACTAGATGATTGCATCAAGATGAATCATATTCATTACATGAATAATATTGAAAATGGCAAACTGGTTTGCCATGCAAAGAGCAAAATTTAAACACACACACACACACACACACACACACACTGGATTCCTATAGCCAATGGTGTTTTTCTTTGTTCTGGCTGCCATTGATTACTCTGAGCTTCAAAGTTTTCTGAGAATTATTGATTTTGTCTTGTTCCACTTACTGAGCACTCCACATCTAGGGATGAGACGTGGAACATGAGAAGCAACAAGAACAGCATGAATAATACAGATTCTCATAGATGTTGATGTTAGAGAATATGAAAAGCTTGGAACACAGCGGAACATTCTAGAATGCTCCGTGGAAGCAACCAGATTCCATCCCCAGTCAGTCCCAAATAGGAAATCCATCGTAACCAGGCTTTTAAAGCACACCAGACAGCGTTGTGACTGACCCCTTCTTTTACCATCTTCCCTGCCACAGGATTCTTTCATACCTCGTGTTGCACGTTAAATAACTCCTCGAGTGAACTGACCCCATTGTAACTCGTGTGACATAGCAGCGCCGGCACTCAGAGCTAATTATTCAGCTTCAGCGGCTCTACAATGGATCTGTCATAAAATAGGTATAATCCCGCTTGACTGCATTTTACAGTCATTACTGCCAGGGGGGGTGATGTGTCTCCCTCAGACGAGGCAGCTTGTCAAACGCAGCCCCATCCGGCAGAGGAGACCCCGGGACGGTGTTTTGACAGGCCGCCTTGTTGGGAGTGACATTGCCACCGAGCCTTTTTCAATTACCACCCGGTGTAACACGGGGAGGGCAGCGCCACACTATTCAGGTCGGCTGGTCCCGCAACGGGGCACTCTGACGGAGTGGCATCTCCCGTGACACGGCCTGGCCTTTCGAAAGCTCTGCGGGTTTGTTGTTGCTCCGTCTACAAATTACAGTGACCTGTCTGGCAACCCGCGGCTCTCCCCGGAATTGATTAGCGATAATTGGAGGGAGTCAAAAGCTGAGAAGTGTCACTAAATAAATTTGGCTCAGTTAATTGCAGATTCCTCTGGTTGTGGGAGAAACACTTAGCTGCTGGCTGACAATGGAGAATTAATTGGGGCCCTTGAATGAACATAATTAGGGTGATTGTTGGGAGATAAAGCGAAGGCTTTACAAGTGCTGTTCTACTGTCAGAGCTAAGAACATCATCCCCGTCCTCATTTGCCCCTACTTAACGGAGCTTTTTCTTCGAGCATGAGCAGAAAGGCTTTCTGCTTGGCCTTAATTAAGACATCTACTGTCTTATTAATAGGATAAACTACCTTGTGCCTAAAGTGAGGGGAATTTTGGTGCATTAGCAGTGGATGGCAGAAAAAATGCATTTAGTGACATGTTCAGCGGTATCTGAATGTTTGGCTTGGTAGATGATTGTAACTAAGACCGTGTTTGAGATCTCCACTGATGGGTAGACAGAGCAGTGAAAGTGAAAGTGAAGTGATTGTCATTGTGAAAAACAATGCACAGCATACGGTGACACAACAAAATGCATCCTCTGCTTTTAACCATCACTCTTGGTGAGCAGTGGGCAGCCATGACATGTTTAGGATTGGTACAGCAGCTAAATACTTCTTTTGTTGTGTGTGTATTTTGTCAACTTTTATTTATGGAAATCCATTGACCTGGCTATTAGGATGTTGGCTATAACCCAAACTGAAATATCCTTTGGAGGAAAGCCAGAGTCCAAACTGGAGTAGATCTAAACCCTACTAACCCATGTGCAGCATCTTTGGACTCCTTGTATATGGTTGTGGAATAATAATATGATTATGTTTAATTGTTGCATTAGAATACAGTGCAATTTAAGCATTAATGCCCTACATTACAAAACAACACATTATTTGTGTTGTTGCCAAAAAGAATATGGCCAGGACTGGGAGACTCAGGAGGAGATTCTATCCTCAGGCCATAAGGATGCTGAACGAGGGCATGCCACCATACCTCACACCCCGACCATCTGAATGGTCACTGTTTACTGTAATCTGTACTGTTACACTGGTCATTGCACAATCTATATGCCATGCACTTAAGCAGAATACATGTCCACTACCCATGTTCTTTTTTTACAATTTTTTACTAGCCATATTCCCCTTTTATTCTATTTTGTTTAATAATTTATTATATGTTATTTATTTCTAGAACTATTACTTTACTATGCACAAAACAGAGTGTTTCAGGATGCATTTCACTGCGTGTTGTGCTGCTGAATCTTGAATCTTTTATGCTGCTTAGAGAATGGAGCATTGCGAAAACATTAAAAAAATTCAATTTCTGTAATCATTTTCAATCCCTGCATAGAATGATGTTGTGCTTGTCAGTCAAACCGGACCAACTTGCATATGTGCTTTAGTTATGATGTAGCCATGGATAAGGTTATTATGTCTTGGCTAAGGTCAAATTTTTGGCAGACTTCAAAATAATAAATAATAATTGGTGTTGAGGAGAACTTTCCCATTGCATAGCCACATAGCACTAAAACCCCATAAGGTATCTTTTGTTGCTGTGTATTAAATATTATTCCTGTCATTTTGGCAAGGATATATACTTTAAATAAAGGAGGAATCCGGTCTGAGTATAATTTCATCTGGGTTCATTCTGGGCCCAAATGTAAATGATTTTGAGAGCCCTTGAGCATTGCTTGTGGTCTTGGGCCAGGCTGGGGACTCTGTCAGATGCAGTAGGTCCTGCGAGTTACAGAGAGACCTGTTTGTAGTCTGCGGTCCCCCGCAGTGTCTTGGACGTCACCCAGATCTCAAGCCGAGAACAGCCTGGCCTCCTTGGTCTTCTTCAAAGACGAACACACGGAGGAAAGAACAGTGCTCTCAATGGATACATCTGCTCAGGATAAACGTATCCAGCTGGCTTCGGTTTCTGCCTGTACGAACGAAATGAAAAACTGGAACAACAATAATGTCATTTCATCTCCTTCTCATGCACATACCACTCTGGATATTCCACATGATAATACTCTTAAGGAGTCATTAGAGGCGTGCTGTGATACCTTTCTGTGATATCTCATCGTGTTGGCTTACAAGAAAATGTCTTACATGAAATCTTGACAGGAAAGGGAGTCTCCTCTAGACTGAATTAATGGTCCTTAACCCTTGTTTCAACTGAAAACAGCTGATGTTGGGCCTGGGTGCAGAAAAGCAGATGTACCAAGAGGGGTTTAACACTAAGCAACAAGTTATCATCATGGGCCTCATTCCCTCAACTAGATTTACTCTTTTCTATGGAAATTGTCATTAGCCTTTGGGCCATACGCTTCATTATTTTAATGATTTAACAAGACAAATGTTATTGTGAAAAACACAATGACCTTCTAAGACCTTCTGACTTCTGGAATTGTCCAAGGGAAATTGTCCAAAGCATGTAGAGTTTCTAAACCATAACGCAGGGATCACACACCCTGGTCTTGGAAGGTCCTTATCCTGCACTTGTGAGTGGCCTGAGCCTTGGCCCCCTCCCTAGTGGGCAGCTTCAGTGAGTGACAGCTGAGGTCTCAGGCCTTCACATCCACACTGACATTTTGATGGAGAATCTTGGCCTTTCAACATAAAGCAAAACAGAGCTCTGTGCTGGGAGCAGCGCACATTTGGGACACTGTTTGATGCATGATGGGAGGAATTGTGAACTCAAGGCCAAGAATGAAGAGTGAACTGACCCAAACGGTGAACGGCCCAGCGCCACTGTCATCATTGTACCAACATTGAAAAGATTTGCCTGGCTTCTGCTATAGGTTGGACATGAAAACATCTAGCCAGAATACATATCTAGCGCATTAACATGCATGTGTATATTTGGTAGGTTATCAACATATTATTCCACAGTTAGTTCCAACCGGGCTCCTGAAATGTATACATCTAGCATATTAGTTGTTGTGTTTTATTAATAAATATAATTAATAAGTATTTTATTTACTTCCTGTGTGGGTCTAGTCAATGAAATAGGGTGACCAGCTGCACGTTGCTTAAGAACAGCTGAGAGATGCAACCATTTACCGTTTTAAGGTAGATCTGCAGTAGGCGAGGCTTGTTTGCATTTTTGATGTCAGGACTGCATCATGAATACATTTTAAAAGATAAACTGTGTTATATTTGTAATTATACCCTCGAGGTCTGATGCGCGCATCTGCTCCACTCGGCCTTCGGCATTGGGCCTTCAATATCTCCGAGCACAGCATTCCCTCTGGTGTCTTAATACTTATGTACAGCCTGCAGTGATTATTAAACAATACAACAAAGCTTGTTTTTTTTGTTTTTTTGATTCTCAAGTCATAAAAGGTCAAGTGGGTCACTAAACACAAGCTGAGAGGGTCCTCTTCATTCGTCCTCGGCTACAGCTTATACCCCTACGCCGGCTGACATAAGTCATGGCCAGAGAGGACCGTTTCATCTGCAGGTTCTACCTTGGCCCCATGTATTCCTCCTGGTCCCATTCTAGCATGGAAGGTCAGGCTCTCCTCAGAATCATGGTCACAGATAAACTCGCGTATTTATGGGCGCAGCCATCTAAAGGCAGCCGGCGGTGAGTGGAAATACTGCTCACTTAGCCGGATTACTGGGTGCCGTAATGCCCCAAAGGCTTTTTTTTATAGTGGGCCATAAATGTTCCCAGGGAGAACGGCTGCCGTGGGATTGATTATCATTTGGAGGAAAGTCGATCCGTTACTCACGCCCCACCGGGACGGTGGTGATGGATGCTTCTCGGGACCCCGGCCGGGGTAGGCAATTCTCTTTGCACCGTGCCACGACCAGACATCCCGGGTGACACAAGATGGAGGACCCCCGTCGCTCCGGTCTGCGGGAGGTTGTCAGAGCGTCGCAGAGCTATGGCCCTGGTGCGCGGCTAACCCCTCATACAGGGGTAGCAGACAAATGGATGCCTGACCTTGCGGTGTGTTGCCATTTAACTCAGTATCCTCAGGACCCCACATTTGCAAGACATCACTCAAGCCTAATGGCACACCCCTCTCTTGGGTTTCTCATTGTACAATTCCAGCTTTGGATGCATTCCGTTTATGGGAAGTTTATAATTTACAAACGGGTTAATTACATGTGTGTTCTGTGTGTGTTTTTTTTGTGTGCAACAGTTGTCATAATTTAGTGGCACATCATTTTACACTTAGTGCCCTCTTGTCAAAAACTGAAATATATGTTGCACTTGGGGCTTATTCACTAGAGTGTCAAGCACAGAAACAAACAGATTAAAACAAGAACAAATTGCTTTCTAGTTGTGTGTATCCTGAAGAAGAGAAACTAACCACCATTTCTGTTCTTGTGTACATATGCCGGTCATAAATCTTTTTTTATAAACCGAGTTTAAGATCCTCTCTCCTCCCTTCCTCTGGTTTCTGTTCTCCTAATAGTGCAGGCAGCGGACATCACAAACGCCTTCTCTCGTGTTATCATCTAGATACCACATCCGCCACCGAAAAAACATGCATATAGATTATCAGCACTTCAGTTGTCTGGCGAGCACAGCTTAGTTAATGCCTCGAAAACGCACCCGCTTAGTGTAAGGCGTAATGTGAACCTCCAGACGGGTTGAACCACTCATATAACATTTCGTGAGTGGAGAAACCAAATGAGGATTCACGCCTCCAAAGCAGCAGCACAGCCATTTTTTAACTCCACCTTGGAGTGGTTAGGTGGCGTGCTGGGCCGGCTGCCCCCGCCATCCTTCTCTTCTCGGCGGGAGTTCTGTAGCAGCATGTCGGTCTGTGGCTGCCCTCGCTGGTGGGAGTGCCTATTTTATATAAATCCTTTCCAGATGCTTGGCTCAGGAAACGGCGTTACCTGGGAGCCGCCATCACCATTTTTTATTGCCCGTCGCGGAGAGGGTGATGAAAGCGCGCCTCGCGAAATGGCCTACCAGCTGACGGCCCGTGCTCCTGCGATTTATTGCTTCGTTTATCTTTGGTTTCAACAAAGGCAAAACTGTTTTATGTTATTTTGGAGTGCAGCTGCCATGGAAGTTCAAGGTTCATTTTGCCACAATCTTGAAACCAACATGTGCTATCGGATTACCAGAACCTTTCTTTAAGCCGATTTTTTTTTTTTTTTATTGCACCATTTATTACTTCTGACACTTTTGTTGCAACTATTCTCTTTACGGATTATAAATATTACACATCCTATGTCAAGCCTGACATCCCAGTATTCTGACGTGGCATAATGGCCATGCCCTTCATTGTTCTATAAAAAAGCCCAGACATGGCTGCTTTTCCAGTTTCCATTTATTGAAGAGGAAAAGAAAAAAAAGGCCAGTGTGAGATAAGACTGATTAAACGCGTTATCAGAAACACACCGATAATTACGGCGGTAATGAAAAACGATAAAATGGGCCACTCCAGCAGCCGGCGTTGCTTGCCAAGTGTAGTGACTGCAGATTGGCTGATAGTGCAAGATTGTTCTGGCAAGGTGGTGCAGGCATATCGGCTTCCAGAAGTTAATGTACAACAGTTTCTAAAAACCGAAACAACAGTGCAATATAAAACATTTCACACGTTTGTGTGTTTGATGGGTAAAATGCCTCGGGTGAAATAACAGTCAGTCAATGGTCACTACTTTCAAACTTGCACTAAGCACGGCGCTAAGCATGGTGCTTGTTTGGGAGTGTAAGGTGAAAGGTGTCCTTGGGATTTACATTAATAGATAACACAAGAATGAAGTTAAATGAAGAAGAGACACTACCTACCCTTTTTGTTGGCGTGTACTTACTTCTGGCAGGACATCATCTTTATGGGGCGTTTTTTAAAGATCCTGTTCTGTGCAACAGAAATAATTCACCAAGCTAGTTTGGAAAAATTGAAATGCCTCAGTGGAGAAATAAGCACATTATTAATTGCAATATGTACATAAGATTGGCCAAAATAAATGACAGTTAAACCTTTTTTTTAACCCTTTTTAGTTTTGTATTTTTCATGAGCATTCAATTCTGAGGGGAGATTTCTCCTGTCTGCACCCCGCTTTAGCATTGTGAGTGCGCTCCTGTCCCCGGTCTGCTGGCTGGTTAAGGGACTCTGCCTGTGGCAGACTGTCACTCTGTGGCCAACAGGTCTGTGATCGCACGGCTGTGCTGATGGCTGCTGTCAGTGGAGAGGCCGGTGGTCCAGCTCTGGAGCTGCCATGATTAGGGTCTGATTTGGCAGCATCCTGCCGCTCAGGTTGCCTGGGGAACCTGCCCCCCCCCCACATCCACCCTCCCCATCCCCTCTGCAGCCTCATCACAGGCGTTGTCTGAGGAGCTCTCCTCCTCCTGTCCTGCTGACGCTTGGCAGGTTGGCGGTCAGGAATAATACACACAGATGGACACACACATACACAGCGACAAACAGATGATGACAAAGTGTGCCCAATCAGCGGCAACAACAAACGGATGGCACAGCATCCGCCTGTTAATTTCCATACACAGGGCCGACACCTGTGGAGGGAAAGTTACGCTTCTGTCTGGAGTCTGCAAACCAGCAATGGAAGTCTGTTTTTCAGGAAGTCTGCTAATCAAAAGAGCCACCAGGGGCAGGGGGGTAGTGTTGTGTGTGTGTGTGTGTGTGTGTGTGTGTGTGCTGAGGGGCAAGATTGTGACGCTCAGGCTCTGGCTCAGGAGATCCTGTTGAAGATGGATTGGAGACGTAGCCCAGTACGCCCCGTAGTTTTTGCTTTGAGGCTCCTCCAGCTCACAAAGTCTGACCTGCTGGCTCCATTTATCACAAATCTTTACACGAGGGTGCAATTTGCTACATTTGCTGGAAGGGGAAAGAGAAAACTCAAAGATGCTACATTCAGGTCTCAGCTAGGCTACATGGAGGCAAATTCTGAATGAACTTTAGTTCCAGTTGGATGCAAATGTGGCATCTTGGCAACACACCTTAGAGCACTGTGATGCTTTGAATTTTCAGTTGCTGGAGTGTTATTCATACTCATGCATAATGTGCTGATAAAATAACTTACAGTGGCATTAAAAAAGCTGCTTATACTTACCTTGAGCTGTGTAAACACATCTGATTTGTGGCATCTTGCATTTAAAGTGTTTGGAGTGTTGGTTGAGTAGTGCATTAGATATTAATGCTTGTGATTTGCATGGAATGTTGGCCATAACCTCAGCTCACAAACTGCCAATGTGACTGCAAGTGAGTGATGCATTTGCATTTGTCTGTACCCAATCTGTGACAGCTGCCTGGCCCTTTTTTTTTGCAGTATAGCTTTTGCAGATTGGGTACTGACAACATTTACTGTTTTATTCAATGGATATATAGATTGCTTTGCAATAACACCAAAAGTCCACATTCTAGTTTTAGTTAAAATGTGAATATTTTGTAATTTTTGATTGCATATAGCTCCCATAACCTGATCCCTTCTGGTTTGCCTATTGGGCTATTCTCACCATGAAGGAAAGGTGAAAATAACAGATTTACATGGTGAATATAACCTTTTAATCCATGGAACACAAGAACACACTGTTGCCCAGTCATCTTGTGATTAAAAGTTTATTTTTCCCAGTTTGTACAGTAGAAACGAAACAGGAGAACCGAGGTACTCAGAGGCAAATGACTGGCATGTTCCACAGTGGTTGTCCTTGTCCCCCATTTGTTCTGTCTGTGCAACATACTTCATTCTGGCAGCTATGCCGCCAGACAACTGCCCTTGAAATAAGAACAGTGTTCAGGCCCTAGAGTTGCCAACGAAGGACCAGATGACAAAACCAGCCCAACCATCATGTTAACGTCACCTCCTTACTCTTGACATGCCACTGCTTTAAGTCTTTCCCCAAGGCATGGAGCCAGTGATCTGCCCGTACAGTAAAAAGAAAGTCTCATGATAAATGTTTCTATTGTCACTTTCTCTTCTGGGCTGTTTAAGCCATTTCCAGATTTGACTACACATGTCATGCCAAGCATTGCTGAACCACTTTTCCCATGAAACTTCGGATGTACCATTGCAATCGGGGAACAATAAGTGCAAAATAAATCCCATCAGGCCCCCAAAACTTCAGTGTCTCCTGCATTTTAAAGCAGCTTCTGCATTTTATGTTGCCATATGGTCCTTAAAACGTTTCCTTTGACGTCTTTGATCACAGCGGTATGTTTTGTTCAAAGCAGCTTTATTCACAATAGATGGCAAGGCTGACATAGTCTGTGCCCTTGCAGCTGCCACATATAAAAGTCGAGCCAACAGAAAGGGAAAGGGAATCTTTCAGTCTAAGGAAGGTTAGCCACACAGGCAATTTTGCAATCTCTAATCTTGCCACAGTGGTTTTCAGAAAAGCATTTGGTCAACAATGCTGTAGAGATATGAAGGTTGTCAGGTAATGGAGCAGAATAAACTGTCATGGGAGCCTTTTTCCTCACCACAACCAATTCCCATGTACTTTTATTTTTTATTTTTTGGTGATATCTCAGTCTTACGATGAAAATGTTATGCTCAAAAACAGGGCAGCACGTTCAATAGCACAAAGGCAGAATGTTACAAACTTGACCAACTTTCACAGAATAGAGTTATATGTGAAGTGTTAAATGTGTGTGTGTGTGTGTCAAGCCCCTGTCAATTAATTAAAAGAAAAAGTGATTAATTGCACAATTTGTAATAAATGAATCAGGACATTCTTAAGACTAAAGACTAGATTTATATCTAGAACTATCAGTAATAAGTGAGGTTCATATGGGGGGCAAATGGAAGGTTGTCTGAAATTTCTTTTTAGAAAACACCCTGCAGACTAGTAAATAGAATGGAAATAGATCTTCAGTACAATTAGACAATTTTTTGTTTTCAAGACGATGCATCCCACAAATGCTGTGACCCATGTCACATGGCACTTAAAATATTTTGATGTGGTCATGCCTGATTTCCACGCTCCTGGAAAGACGCATCAAGACAAGAAGCACATTGTTCCTGTCTGGCAGTCGTGTGGCATCAATAGAAAATAATGTAACCCCAGGACATGCATGAGATGCCACACAGAAAGTAAACTCAATGGAGCTGTTCTAATTCTGTTTATTTATTTGTGTTACACTCTCCATGTTCCATAACCGCTGAATCCAACTCGGAGCCCATACTGCTGGAAATCATACCAACCATGCCTCACTACCTACATTAGTACTAGTTGCATGTGTATACATAAACCTGAAAATAAAATGAGGGGTAATTAATGATTTACTACAATGGGAAGCTGTAGTAAATCATGCTCTCTGCGTAATCAGACTGCTGGTTGCTCTAGAGATTTTGTCCACTTGATGACCTGTCTAGTCGGTGGATTGCCTAATCAGAGGGCAGATCCCATTGTTGATGGAGCGTGGCGCTGGCAAATGTCACCCTCCAAGCATGGGGGTCTTGTCTACCACCCCCTTGTTCGGTGGGGTCCCTCCCAGAATTGATTTGTGGGCCCTTTGATTTGGACGGATAGAGCAGTAAGGAGTCGCCACCACTGTAATTTGAATAAAGATGGCCCGGGCAGAATGGCAGTAGACAGGCCCTGAGGGGGGCCCCAACACACTGGGGTTTTTTAAAGGGCAAGGCAGAGCGGGGCTTCCTCTGTATGCTCCAAGCGCCTTCTAGGTGCCAATTTATAAGTCCCAGCCTCCTCCAACTCCTAAATCACACCTGCAGGGAGGGATATGAGGTGACAGGTAGACCCTGCTTTAGGCTGAGGAAAAAAGATTTACCTCAATATCCCTTTTCCCCCTCTCTCTCCTGTCCCCCTTGGAATGGTTTTATGTGTATATGCGTCTCATTACGAATTTTTCTGAAAATCCTCTCTTGTGAGATGTTTTTTTTCCCTCCTTTCCTTCTGCGTAATCTGCTGAGATTGGTCCCTTGTTGTTACCGCATGTCTCCCTCGCTGCGGGAGGCTAATGTGAAATCTCCGCAGAGAGCGGGAGAGACACTTGTTCTCGGATCCGGCTGATCCCAGTGCTGTGGCGAGGAAAGTGGTTTAACCCACTGTGAACGGGGGGTCGGGTGGCGGTGGTGGTGGAGCGGTGTACGTCGCGACGTTGAGGTTTTCCAGATGCTACCTCCGTGAGCTGACATCATTATTGCAGAGAGAGCAGCCCATTTCCACTTGACCTGCTAAAAGAGTTTTGGTGTGAAGCAAGGTCAACATTACAGACCAATTACCCCCCCTCGAGCCACCCCCGCAGCAGCTCCTGTGGCCTCACGTCTGCCAAGGTTGCTCCCCCGGTTCCTGGAGACAATTAGCTGTGTGAATATCCTGCTGTCATTTCCACTGTTTGCCCCCCATCCCCTCCTTCCCCACCCAATTGTAGTTGTATGACCCCTGTAACTTGTTTTGCCTGAGTGTGTGTGTGTGTGTGTGTGTGTGTGTGTGTGTGTGTGTGTGCGTGTGTGTGCGTGTGTGTGCGTGTGTGTGCGTGTGTGTGCGTGTGTGCGTGTGTGTGTGTGTGTGTGTGTGATGATGCTACAGTGTGTTACTGCCACCAAGTGGTGCACCTAGTGACATTCCTGATCTCCTGAGAGCAACCGGTGTACCTTACAGTAAAAGGGCAAGTGTGTTTGTGTGCAGTTTATTGTGCCTGCCGTTTTTCTGCTTTGTGTGTTTATGGATGCACATGCGCCTTGGGTTTATATGTGGTCGTCTTGGTTTCACTTCTCTGAACAAACACATCTGTGTTTACGTTCCAAAAAGCCTCATCAGGTCGGCCTCTGAACGTCTGCACGAGCTCAGTTGCTCCAATGATTCAATGTCATGAAGAGTGGAATCCCACTTTAAGATTAATATGAAATGAGCCAATTTTCTTACATTCAAACTGATTACAATGCAGTATAGTTGTGCCTCGGGCATGTTCACTAGTGCAAGGTCAAAAGGCGTCCTCAGGATATGTTCCACAAATAAGAAGTGCTTGGTACTCATCTGCATCTTGAAGAAGAGAAAATAAATAGCCCCTTAGTTGGTTTGTAATTATCTCTGTCCTCCAGAGCACGATATTTAATGATGGGAGTAGCCCATTGTGATGACTGACAACTCTCACTCACCCCACTCCTTCGTTCTGGATCATTTAAACCAAACCAATAAATACGTCACATGTACGTCATTCATCACACGCAGTAGCACAAGAGGTGTTGCCAAATACTTGATTTTTCTCACCCCAAACACGCTCAAGATAAACGGTCTGAGCTGTCTGATACATACTTAGCAACCACTTAGCATACGTAAATGAGAAGTGGTTCCTCACTACCAATTCGCAACAAACTATTTCTCACGCAAGATCCTGTCTTCTTCCTCCTCTCCGTTTAACCTCGGATTTCCATCCTCGTTGTAAAATCTATTCATGGTGCCAGAGGCAAGCATCACAAATGTGATCTCTGTTATACTCATCTTCACTACTAAACACAGCATGCAGATGGGCTATTTAAGAATTCTGACTGTTGAGTCAGATTCATATTCCCGAACCTGTCCAATGACCAATGTCTTCACATTGACACAAAAATATACCCCAGAGGCTCTTTTTCATTTCATTCGTTCGCTTTTGAGTACATCGCTAACTGGTCCATATCACCTCTTAGCACTCTTTGAACGAACCCGATGTTGCAGATTCACAGTTGAAATTGTGGTTGCAGATATGGTTGAAATTTCTCATAATTTTTTCTCAATTAATCCATGACCTGGTGTAATAATTGTGTTTGATATTTTGGTTTTTCATTATATTTTTTATGTTTTAGGTGATTTTTACGTAGAAATCTGGAATGATTTGGCACCACTGTGCTTCTACTGGTTGTACCCAAAATCTGGATTCTGTCCTTTCCTTCACCCTCTTCCTACTGTATGTTTTCTGGCCCAGCAGGAGTTACTGCAGCTGAATCTGACAGAGGAATCAGACGTCACTGTCAGCTCCGAGTGACAAGAGAGGCGATGTGCGTTGGCTCTTCCCCGAGCAAACTTTCTTAAAGCAGATGCTCGCTTTATATATATATTTTAAAACCCACCCTTTCCCCTATTTTCATCTCATCTATTCCCAACCCCTGACAAGTGTGAAGTCTTTTCATGAGTGCATTGCAGTGTGGGAAGGGTTCCTTCGACCGTGGTTAACTTATGTCTGTTCCGACTCCATCTTAGCACTTTTTTTGAAACTGTCTCTCAAGTTCACCCATCTTTCTGTCTCTCTCCACATCACATAAACTAGATCTGATGAGCACTCTCTGCTCGGCTGTAATGGGTTGTCATTGGTCAGCACTCATCTTCAGGCCCCTAAACTCCTTCGCTTTGTTCTACGAAAATGGTCTGTAACAACGCACCCATTCGGTCGCATTGTTACTGCATGGCATCAATTATGAATGCAGTGTGATGTCTTCAAAGCTCTGTCCTTGGAAAAGAGCTACTGTCCTCGGTACCAGTAGCCAAGGACGTCGGGATTTAGGCAGCTGTCGCAGGATTAGTAGCCAAAGTGGTCGATTTGAGTGTTCAGTGATCTTACTGTCCCTGTCGCATATTTACAACAGAACAGTTTTGAAACATGTTTCCATTAAAGGAATTTTGAAGGGGTCTACACCCAGTAATGATAATGTCATTATCCATCTGCTGGATAAGGCCGAACTAGTGGTTAATGAATAAGAAAATGAAAGTCATATAACATGACCTCAGCCCAACTAGTGCAGGAAGATGAGTCAACTCATGGAAGCATCAGGAGGACACAGCATAGACAGAAACAGATTCCATTCATATTTTGGCCTGATAGGTGAGAAATTGGACTTCCAGAAGGTTGCTGGTTCAAATCCCAAACCACCAAGGTACCACTGAGGTCTCCTTGATAAAGGGACTGTCCACACACACTGCTCTCCGGGTGCCTTTCATGGCTGCCCACTGCTCACCAAGGTGATGGGTAAAGTGAAAGTGAAGTGATTGTCATTGTGATACACTGTCCTCTGCTTTTAACCATCACCCTCAGTGAGCAGTGGGCAGCCGTGACAGGCGCGGACCGGGATTCGAACCGGCAACCTTTCTTAACCGCCAGGCCACCACTGCCCCTAATGCAGAGGACACATTACAATCACTTTAGTTTTCATTTTAATATCCCAGCCATGGAGTTTTGGAGTTGTCTTCAATATTCCTCTTAATATCCCTCATAGCCTCTATGCTATGTGGGCTTTTCATACTATATTGTCTGAATAAATAAGTCATTTCATGTTGCTTTTTTACTGGCTAGTCATTAGGGGTATGTTGTACTGTCCAAGAATAGCAGGGTCACCACGCCCGTTGTGTGTGATTATCATTGTTCTTCTTGTATGGGCCCAAAATGAGGGAGTAACAGAGAATGGAGAATATGCAACAATTTCATGGGCTTGTGGACACCAGAAAGCATTCATATTTACCTAATCACAGGTGACAGGATACGAGTTCTGCCATACAGTAAAGTACTATAATCAAATGCGGCAGTAGTCTTAAGTCTCAATACAAAACCACAAAGTTCAAAGGCCTAAATGCATCCCTAAGCAATACTTGTAACTGCCGGATGAACATTCAGCACAGTTAAATGCAGCCTGGGCATCTGGAAATGTCAGACAGGTCCACACACACAGACACACATAATGTTATATTTTAATGTCAAGTTAAAAGGAGGGAAGATAGACTCTCCTTGCAACCAGTAGATGAACACACACACACACACACACACACACACACCTTGCTCTGGCATTTGTGAAAGCGTGTGATAACGTCCCAAAACTTTTCCAAGGGCAGCGAGAGAGTTCTCAGACATCAGAGGGGTGTAGCGTTCGACCGCAGATGATTCATTACACATGGTGTGTCTGCCTCCTATTAAAAAAAAAAAAAACTAGAAAAAACTCTCTGCCTGCAACCTGCCCTCCTCCCTCCCGCCATCTCTCAACCTCTCCTCCACCTCTTTCTCTCACTCTCTATCTCTCCCTCAGCAGACCGCACTTTATCAGGCGTCTACACCCTGTAAGCCAGGTTCGCCCCGGAGTGCTAATGGTACCACAACACATCAGTCATGCACTTTAGACTCCAGATGCACTCGGTCGCATTTAAAACCTTGCAGGTTCCCAACCCCTCGCCCACCACCACTTCACATAATTTCCATTTTTAATTTTTTTCGTACTCACACATCTACGAATACAATTAAAACCACTTCTCACACCACCTCTGACTATATAATGATTTGTGATTTAATTAAAGAAACTCCTCCTTTCTCAGGTTATCATGTAGGGGAGGGGGGGAGGTGGCGGGGGTGTCATCTTCCTTATGGGCTCCTTTCATGTTGCGAATGTCACAGTTGAAGGAGCAAAAAAAAAAAAGATAAAGGGAGGGGGACTTAATTTAAAGTGATAATAAGCCATGAATTTTCCAGAGAGTGAGCTCACTGGTATAAAGTGTGTTTTGTGCATGTGTGTGTATGTCCCCAGCGAGCAGTTGAACCCTACCTAGAGCTGATCCATCACTGACACAAGGTCACCGACATCCATATGGATCCCGTCTCCCTGCTTCTGAACGGCATTTGTGTTAGGGCCCACAGGGACGTCTGCCTCCATTAGAGCACATTGTTGTACCCACATCAGTTCTGGCTAAAATGACCAGCATGGGGCCGTTTCTTAATCTTTATGGCAAACGTACCCCATGCTGTGTAAACCGGCTACTGGGATTCATGTGGGGCAGTGGTGGCCTAACGGGTAAGGAAGCAGACCCGTAATCAGAAGGTAGCCACTGAGGTCCTATTGATCAAGGTACCATCCCCACACACCGCTCCCCGAGCACCTGTCATGGCGGCCCAATGATGGGTCAAATGCAGAGGACACTCACTTCACTTTCATGTAGATGTGGATATTTTGATTGTGTATACAGGGTGTGTTGGGCAGTGTGTCTACAGCAGACATCATGTTTGGAATGCCCACTGATGGTGCCATTAACAACAGCTATTACAAACAAATAAAACAAAGAGTATGGGGCAGGAAGGAAGGAAACAGGACCTGGCACTCAGTGTTGCCAGACTGAGCAGATTTGAATTTGATATTCCGGGGAAAACTGGCTTCCGATTATTATTCATAATTTTTAGTAATCATGGCTGTTAAGTTTGGTAGTTGTATGTGTGCATTTTGTTTTGCTGCATTTGGACAATTGTTGGCATAAAAAAGGCATAATCATGTATCTGGCAACATTGCTAATGCCATTTACTTATGTGACACATTAACAGTTCAAAAGATGTAGAATAAGGAAGTTTGTATAGTCATTACAATGGACTTCTACAATGTTAACTTAGTTTATATTTCAACGTTTAGATCGTTAAAGTTCAAGGTGACACATATTGTTATACTCCAACAAAATGGGCTGGGTGGGTTAGCTCAGAAGGCCATTTGTCACATGACATTCTGCTGTGTCAATAGAAATTAATAGAAGATAACAAGAAAGCACTGGCTAGTAGTATTGTAGTATTCCCCTGCTCTTTATTAAAAAATTAAACCATCTTTATATGAAACTGAAAATTATACATAAAACATGTAAACAAATGGCCATAAAATAGCCAAGAATGGTGAACAGCTTTGCTGTTAGTCTGTTTTGCTGTTTTAACAGAAAAGAGAATATGGGCGGATTTCACGCCTTATTGTTCGAGGGTGTTGTTCTGTTCTGTGGTCACCGGTAGCTGGTGGAGATCTTGTCACCTCTTCTTATTTTGTTACGCCTGTTTTTTTTGGGGGGGTTTGGGGGGGGGTTATTATGGATTTCCTGGTAAAGGTGTTTTTTAAACCCCTAATCTCAGCAAGCAGCAAACCCTTCCAAATCTTCAGAGGTCCTGCATTGCAGATGTTCCGATAAGTTTGCTTCCAGATGGCGATGCAATTTTGCAGCCAGGAGTCGCTCCTTTGTTATGAATTTAAAGTTGCAAATTTTGACTTGCAAATAGCGAAGCCGACCATGCAGGGCTTTTAAATAAGCCAGATCAGAAAGTGAGCGAATCTTGAATGCCGCTCATTAGAATTCAGAACAATTTGCAAAACACGTTGCTACTTTCAACACTAATAGCGTATGCGGAAATCAAAGCATGTGTATCTTGAAAGTGAAGAGGGGGTGGGAGGAGAAGAATAAAGGCAAGAAGACGATTTGCTGCATAATTTGCGATGTTGACTCGGGTAATGAAGAACACACAAATCCAGAAGATTGCTCAGGCTATTGTTCCAATAATCTCAGCTACGTTTCAACACAGCCTCCTTAATTGTTGTTATTAGCAGTGAGAGGTGTACCCTGGCAAGCCGAGCCTCTGTGGTTATCTGCGCCGGGTAGAGCAGTCTGCAATTACCCCGCTTGACAAGCGAGGGGGCTCAACGTGTTCTGTGTGTGTGTGAGTGTGAGGTCGTGGATCGGAGTCGGGGGGCGTGCACTGCCTTCTTAGACAGGTGGTGAGAGAGGAGTTCTTGGTGTAGGAGCAGGTGTCCCACAACCCCCTTGCCCCCTTCGGAGACATATGGTGTGGGGTGATGAGGGAAGGGCTGGGATGGGGCAAAGCCACGGGGAACGCTGATCCTGCCCCGGTTCATCTGTTCCACCCTGGGCCTGGGGGACGCGGCGCTCTGCAGGGGTAGAGCGGTGAAGTAGGGCAGGAGACAGCTGAGGTTTGAACTTGGTAGCAAAAGGACATATGTGCTGCGCGTCAATCTGACACAAATTTACACATCCCCAAGGTCTGATCATGTTTCTTTGCCCTCATTTGTGAAAACGGGCTGTCGCTGTGAGGTGCAGATAAAAAAGCAAACAAATATTAATTCAGCAAATGAATATCACATCCATTTTGATATTGTTCAGAACTAATCTGTTGGTGAAACTATTAACAAGGCCGTAGTCGTTGTCCAGTCCAGTGGTGGCCTAGCACCGTAATCAGAAGGTTGCTGGTTCGAATCCCGATCCACCGAGGTGCCACTGAGGTGCCACTGAGCAAAGCACTTTCCCCAAACCCTGTTCCCCCGGGCGCCTGTCATGGCTGCCCACTGTTCACCAAGGGTGATGGTTAAAAGCAGAGGACACTTTTCTTTGTGTCACCGTGTGCTTTTCTGCAGTGTTTCACAATGTCAATCACTTCACTTTCACTTTCCTTACCTCAGGTTATTGAATAAACTCTTATTGGAGGGATGGACATGAAGTTTTGATGATATTGACGAAGACGCCGTCACCCATACGTATTCGGTTAGGTTGAGGTCTGGTGACTAAAGGATCCTATAATAGTCCTATTGTCCTATAACAGAAGCATCACTTGGGGTGAACCAGAAAGGTCTGCTTGATAGTTCTGTATCTTGGAGTGGAGGAACTAACTACCAACCCACTCATTTGGGTTGGTTATTATTACCAATTAAAACCCTTCTCCAATCGTTGGTATAACGCATACAGTGTTGCCAGATATGTGACTGTTTCAGCTTCCAAATGCAGTCTCCTCCCTTCCTCCTGCATTCCTTTTTTTGCTCATGATATTTCTGTGATATTCTGTGAATATCACCCTGTCTGTGATTTTCGGTGTTACCAGTCGACATGAAGACCAAACATAATTTCTCTGATAGTCATCTCATGACCATGTCCACTACCAAACCAAATATGCTAAATATGATAGGTTATCAGTGTTTTTATTCAAGAAATTTGAATGGCGGACTAGGGACTCTGACTAAAGGTCATCATATGACTTACATAATTTTCATACTAATCAGTCATTCATTTATGCTTGTGCCCTGTGGATGGTGGTATCTTAATCCTGGAAGATAGGATTGTTTCATCCTAGGCTTAAGGGTGATTTCTCAAAGTAAATTTGTAATGATATACCAAAAAACCCAAACAATTGCATCCAATTTCCCCTCAAATGAGTATGTCCTGCTCCTACGAATTACGGTAGGATCATCTTGTTGGTAAAAAAAAACTGCAGTAGTGTGTCATCTAAGCTATTTCTCCAGTCTGAGGCTGCAGGTAGGTGGTGTTAGTGGTGGTGGCAGCGGGTGGGGTGCGAATAAAGCATAGCGAGAGGAGGAGCCGGCGGGGCGGTGCGAAACAAAGCCAGGCACAGGGAGCTCCTGCGCCTTCCCTCGCCTCTGAGCAGCTGCCACTTCTGAGCCTGAAGAAAATGAAGGCAGATGAATCAATTTGGCCTGTGGCCCTAAAGTGCACTCCTGCGCAGGGGATAATGAGCCAATAGATTGAGCCGGCGCGGCACGGCGCAGAGGTGCCTCGTTGCCGGGGCCCACCGCTCGGCCCACGTCCCCCCCGCCGCGGCGGCCGCGTCTCGCTGGGTTAATGGGGGTGAGGGTCCTTTTGCCCGGGACACTTTTCAGAACAAATTAGAGGAAGGATCTATAGCCTTATGGCCCTCCTCAGCTCCGCCCCAGTGGCCCACTCACCCCCTACCCCCTTCCGCCGCCCGCCCCACAGCATGAGCAACAGTGCGGAGCAGTCAAGACAGCCGGCCGGGCAACGGGCACTGGGTAATGAGGACTGACACACAATGATTATGAGCCACAACCTCCGAGAGCACACCTGACAGGTGAAGACAGCCGGGAATGGCGGGTGGGAAGTGAGAAGGAAGGGAGAGGAAGTCAGGGGCGGGAGGAGGCCAGGAGCCGGGGCGAAAAGCCGCCCTCTAATCGGAACGGGAGTTACAGAAGCTCCGAGCGGCGCGTCCCCCGACGCCAAGTCGAGCAAGGTGAGGGGGGGATCAAAAGAGCAGAACAACAAAGCATCCCTCTGACAAAGCAGCCAGCGGCTCCCCACGGGCCCGCAGTGGATTGATCGACATGGGGGGGGTGGATTTAGACCAGCGTGAACGCGTTCGGGCTGCTCTCCGCACGAAGGGCTGCCCTTTTCTCTGTATTTACTCCCTTACCCTTCGCTGATTGTGGTTGTGAGGGGCTTATAAACCCCTCTGCTGCCGTAAATGAGCGGGCCCTAGTCAGCACTCAACTTAGGGGAAATTAAGAAGCTAGAGGGCCCTTTGAAGATAATTAAAGAGCACAGAGGAGCCTCGGGAGAGCGTCGACGGACACGTTCAATACCAAGACTAATGGAGCTTATTTCCCGTGCATTATTCATGTAGAACACAGACATTACTTCTTGTATTTATATTTCGGATGCTTTTTTAATTGACCGCCGCTCCCGGTGCTCGGATTCAACCTGTTTAACCTTGTCCCACACTGCGCCTTGCTCCGCCACAAACAGATTAATCCACTGCACAAAGGGGCCTAACCCAGGCCTTGGAGGACAAAGCTTGCAACGCGCCCACAGTGCATTCCAAAGATTTCCCATGATCCTCCAGTATATGAGAGAACAGTGTTGACCTTGATCTTTGTCGCCTCTGTGCAAATAAAGCGATGGAGGGAGGGGAACGGTGAAAAAGAAAATACCCAAACTACTTGAGCCTGTCTGTGGCAGATGGTGTTTTGCTTTTCTTCCTGGCTATCAGTGGGAAAAGGCCAACAGAGATGTCGATCAAAGCTGTCTCAATCGTAAGCTCAAAACGTGTCTTCACGGACCTGGTCGCTTTCTGAGATTTGAGGCTTTTGACCAGGGGTCACGGACCCTGCTCCTGGGGGGGGGTGTTGTTTGAGTTGTGTTGCATCACACTGAACACATCGTTTTATTTTTTTATTTTACTGGTCCACATGTCAGAACGCTGAAATCTACCCAGAAATGGAGGTTCAGGGCCGCACACTACAATATAATAAAGGATCATTTATTTTCAATGTTTAAGAGAGATACAGATTTTCTGTTCATGTTTGAAACTTTTCTGCTAAATTAGCCTTATTTCTCTTTTTTTCAATTTCAGAATTATTTTTAAAATAATGTATTTACCACCATCACTTGCATTTTTAGACTTTGAGTCTTTTTTCTGGTGTCATTTGGGCCAGAGTTGCAGTATTGATGGCCGTTTCTGTCACATCGACCTTCACCAGGCATCAAGCCGGTCAGTCCTAGGGTCCAGTGCGTGAATCTTCCTCCACATTTTCGTCACCGAGACCTGTAATGGCAGTGCCTCTGCTGGCGTGACCGGGACCGATGAGCCTGTCAGGCCTTTTTGCCGTGGAGGGTAAACGCTCCTGATTAGAACCACCTGCAGCTACCCCTGCTCCGTCCACCCGCGTGCTGCCCCTGTAGCCACGTCTTGGCAACTGTCACCGCTGACCTTATCAGGGGAGGTAATTCATCCACCCAATCAGCAGGCCCTGTCCAGCACCGGCTGGGGTAATTAAAAGGGAATTGTGTCAGTTTGGCTTGTTACATGGGCAGCAGAAGGGCGGGCAAACACCCCTGCCTTTGGCGGCCAGGTGGCAGTGTGCAGGGTCCTGTCAGATTAGCTGATGACCCTTTTAATTCTACCTAGCCAGGGGCCATAATTGATATTTACCGGGAAAGGTTAATTGTAGCAGTGATCTGCTTAAATTGCAGGGGAGATCTGGAGACCGCGTGTGCCGCAGCTGGGTGCGCCACCAGGGACGCCCTTGCAAGCTGCTAGTCAAATGGATTACACCCTCCAGCCATTGCTGCGGTACTCCGAGGGGGGGGGCGCATGTAATGTGCGGATAGGACGCGGCGCACCTGCAACAGGGTTACGTCAGCCAGCAAACCCCCCCCCCCCCCCCCCCCCCCCCTCTCTCTCTCTCTCTCTCTCTCTTTTTTTGTGGTCTCCCTCTCCCTTTTCCGGTCTCTCAGGCTGGGAAATGTGGATCGCCCTGGTGCAGTTCCGCCGATTAACCCGAACTCTTGTGTGCGTGAAGTCATTAAATAAGAGAGTGGGTAGAAAAACAAAGCAACTGCCGTCGCACAAACGCGCACATGCACACGCGCGGGTATTAAAAATGAACCGTGGCGCCGTGGTTGTTTTAGTAGTTGGATTGTATTATTTTAGGCCAGGTGGTGCACCTGGTTATTTCCAGGTGAACAGTTTGGTTAAGGGAAAAGCTCCTTTGCATGAATTCAAATCCGAAACAGACACGAATGACCTTTTCCCCCCGTCTTTCATATTCAAAACGGAAAGCCTCGCGGTGGACTCATGAAAGCCGAGCCCAGAGATGGGATCAAGGCATCGATGAATGCAGCAATGGCTACTTAACTCTGAACTGCTGTGTGTTGTCTTCCGTGCAGTTTAAGGGGTTGCCGGGGCGACCAGTGAAGAACCTGGAGGAAGAGGCCACGCAAGAGCTTGGCAGACCCCACAGGAGTAACTCGAAAGGCCACATTAGTGAGGTAAGAATCACCCCCCCGCCTTTCCACACCTGCTGTAGATGGCCGCAGGAAGCCAGCCGTGGGAGCTAATGGGGTCCAGAAGGGTGACCCGGACGGGGCGGCCACATCTCCACTCACACCTTGTAAACGCACTGTATGGGCATTAAAAGCCGTGGCCATGGCAAATTTAGAAGTGAACGGAGCCCAAGCTTTCATTATCGCAGCGGTGGGCTGGGCCGTTGGTTTTAATGGCGGTACTGTGGGAGCCTGGCTTATGACCCACTGTGCTGGGCTTTTAAGACCTTTCCAATAAGCATCGCACACACGTCTGCCGGCTGATAAGCGAGCTGCCTGGACAGGGGCAGGAACGCAGCGGGCCGGCGGCAGGGATGAAATAACGCGTTCGAGATAGGAGCAGCGTAATGAGAATTTATGCAGAATCCCAGCGCGGCTTAGTTTAAATGAATGTAGAATATGCTTTCTAACTAATGCCTGTCAACCAGGCCTCTCAAGTCACACCAAATTCAATCAGACTGTTCAGTCAGCTCCAGAGAGAGGGAAGGCTCTGGCCCCGTGCTGGAGCGAATCGAAAAAAGAGGAATGGAATGGAATGGAAAGGGAAGGATGAACATATTAAATGCATTGTTTAAATCTATTCAGAATTCTGAGGCAAATTAGAGAAGGGTACGAGGAGACCCCCCCCACACGCACACACACAACACCCCACGTTCCTGCCTGCCTTTCTTCTTCTTCCTTCCTCTCTTTTGTCTTCACTGGCATTCCTTATGAAATTGTGCGAAAGGCTGCGTTTTCTTTTTTTTTTCCAGTTGAAAAAGGCGGACTGGCTGATAAAAGGGAGATGCTGGTTGACAGCTCTGACAGCAAAATGCGACAGTGAAAGGGGGTTAGGGGGGAAAGCTGTTGAAAATTGCATGCCATAATTGCTGACGGTGTTAGATATGGCATGTATCTCTAATCTTCTGCCAAATAAATGGCGCAAAAGAGGCGGACCGGCATGCCGGAGCAATAAGTATCCATCCATCGCTTTAAACTCCAGATTGTCGTTCTGCCTGCGTCCTATAGAAATAAATAATGCCAAAAAAGACACGAATCGCTAACAACGCCTGTGCAGATATCCACTTCAAAGCCTCTCAGGCTTACGCTGTCTAACTAATGATATTTCGCAGCAGAGACTAAACCAGCTTTTTTTCGCAATCTCCCAAAAGAACCCAAGAACAAAAAGGATCCGTGTTTCTTCTCTCTCGGGCCAAAGTAGACAGTCATGCATCGATTTTGGAGGCGCCTGAAATGTGGACCCGTGTTTTGCGGCCCGCCACCGCTGCTGTGAGTCTTTATCTGTTTACTTAGGGTAGGTAATTCTGCCCTCCTTCAGACGAGCTGCACCGCCGTGCGGCGCGGGGATTAGGGAAATGTGGGGGGATTTTCTCTGCATCTGTGTTCCAAGGAGAAGAGATGGCGAAGGGGAGCGGGGCAATGGTGGAGGGGAGGGGGGATGATTCAGATGGGGTCTCTGCCACCCACTTACCGAACGACCCGCCCACACTAACGCCCCGGTCCCACGGGGCCGCGTTGAAACCAAGATCCCACTGGATCCAGGGCCCTCTGTTTTGGCTCAACACTTCACGCTCAACTGAGCCCTGATTGGCCCCTTTCAGCTACCACACCACAAAAACCAATAGTCTGGGCCCTTAGGAAAACAGACAGGCTCCACCCCACTTGTCACTGTGGCTTTTGAGCGGTCGGGGGAAGGGAAACTGGAGGAAGGGGGGGGCGTGGAAATGGGAGAGGATTAGGGGGCGGATTTATCGACAGCACTGTTCTCTGGGGCTGTTTAGTTAACCCTGAAACGCCGCCAGTGTGGTGGTTACCCCCCATGCCTTCGCAGCTAACCCGGCCCACCACTCCCACAGCCCGCCCCCACCTCCCACCCCACCCTCTCTGGGCCGGCTTCTTAAATCCCTTTGAAGTCCTAAGCGCAGCAGAAATCCATTGAGAGCCATGTATAATGGCTTTTAAGAGCGAGTGTTTAGATGTATCCCAACCCCGTGGCTTATGAACCGCTGCCATTTTAATGGATTTTTTTTCCTGCCCTCTCTTCAGTTCTGCTGCACTAAATCGAATGCATTGTCCCTCATTATCATTTAAATAAGCTTCGCTTTCTCCTCCGAATGCCCCAAACTTGAATGAACTCTGCATTGTAAAGGCTAATTCCAAATAGTCTTGGCCTCACAAATGAGACACACACACACACACTCATTCACTTTTGCCCTTTTGGTGCCCACCAATCGTGGGCCCCCCAAATCCCCTCTCTGTCCATACTGGAGGGATTTACACACCTCGAATAGTCTCTCAATTCCCACAGAGATGCCTTTCCGGTTTGCGGTGGGACACCTCCCTAATTATCACAGTGGGGACCGCCCATGAATCAGGGAGAACTGGGCACTGATGAGGGCCAAAGCACCACGCAGGTGTTGGAGGTGAAGGGAGGAGGGGGGTCGTCGGGATTGAATTGGAGGCAAGGTCGAAATTGGTCTAGCAGAAAAGTCTCCTCCTGAGACTATGGTAGAAATTGGCAATCGAGAAAAAAGGGGGGGTGGGAGGGGAAAAGTGTGGAGGGCCAGGGTGGGGTGAAAAGTAACGTTCGAGCGGTATTCTGACTGCCTTGAGTGACAAAGTCAACCAAACCTCACCTCACACACACACACACACACACACCGTTCAGCCAGTGGAACATAACTGAAAGGACCTCAGTTCCTGGGTCTCATTTATCAAGGGCTTCTGGCCCACAGTGCAGGTTGCCAGGTCTTGCATGCCAACAACAGGGTGCCTTGTAACCGCAGCGAAACGGAAAGCAGCAACTGCACAACACACCCATGGCAATGTGAATTATTCATTCTGCGATCGTGATGAATGATGGTTATTCCAAAACCGAAACCACCATGAGTGCATGGGAACGACTTGACAACTGCCTGCTTCAGACTGTTCCAAGTATCCTTAGATGTTACTCAGCTTGTGAAATGAATCTTGCATTATTCACATGATCTTAGAGCCGAAATGTTAAGGTGATGAAATGACTTGGCAAATTAAGAGGAAGACAGAGTGTCTTGTAAGACTTCAGAGGCGGCCCTAATGTTCCACGAATTCAGAGTAAGCAAGCAAAGAGTGAACGCAGTCACAGAAGGCACTCAGTGCCCTTGCCAGTGTAACAAAACACCACCATTCCCATCATGTCAGCATGCCATGGGCCTCACATAAATAAAAGCTTGCCGCAGGATTTCCGCTGGTGCCTTTCGACGGTAGGCAGTCAAGAGAAAAATGTGAACGAACAATCGTACAGTCCTGATTTTTGTCAAATTTTGTGCAAAAAGCTGCACATTGTGACCTTAGCTGTATCACTTATCTACACTGAAGCCTGTAGGAATGTTGAATGCTGTGTTGCAGCACATCAGCGGCCATTTGGTGGTATTTACAAAAGGTCAAAGGTGATATTATGGTAAATTTGAGATATGAGGAACAGTGTGACATTTGCTTTTGTCTTCTTTTTTTTTGTTGTCCTATTTGAATGGTCACAGGGGACACCTGCAGGTGACAGACGCAGATAACTCTATTGTCTAGATTCTTCATATATACTTCATCAGATATGACCTACAGCAAACGTCACATTGCATAGTCTGACGGAGAACATGGTCCAGACCGGGCGTGTGAGATTTATATCATTTCCTGAAATGGTTGCAGTCTTCAGATGTTTTCTGAGCATGCAAGCCAGCTTTTAATTAAACTTTGTAATTAATGTCACCCGAGTTACCACGTCCAGGCTAAATGATCTTTATGATCTGTTTGTAGGAAGCATTGATTGGATTTTTCTGAAGCTAAGCAATCACGACTCAATATACTGAAGCTATACTGAATTAACACAAATGAACAGAAGAGCATAAATATTTGAACAATATGGCTCATAGTGTACAGTTCCTAGAGGCTTTATATGGAGGCATCAGGTGTATTAGTGCATCTAAAAAAATTTTTTTTAATTTACCATAAAAAAGTGAACCCTTCAATCCTACTAAATACTTTTCTGCGATTGTGAATAGTTTTAATAGATCATTTTCAAATAATTTCACATACAAGATAGATAAATTGTTTCATATAATGAATGAAGCATACATGAAGTGTTACCTTTTCAAATTACTTAACAAAATTAAGGACTGTTCTCACAATATATTGTATCTCACTTGTATTGTATTGCATCGTAACAAACAGGGCAGTGGTGGCCTAGCGGTTAAGGGAGTGACCCCGTAATCAGAAGGTTGCCGGTTTGAATCCCGTTCCGCCAAGGTGCCACTGAGGTGCCACTGAGCAAAGCGCCGTCCCCACACACTGCTCCCCGGGCGCCTGTCATGACTGCCCACTGCTCACCAAGGATGATGGTTAAAAGCAGAGGATACATTTTGTTGTGTCACTGTGTGGTGTTCTGCAGTGTTTCACAATGACAATCACCTAAAGTTTTACTTTCACACAAGGAACTTTACATTCTCTACATTTTTGTCAAACAGTGCAATACAAAATAAAATGTTAAAAATGTATTATCTCATATTTTGACTGAGATCTAATTAATATTGTATTAACAGATACAATATACAGGGAGTGCAGAATTATTAGGCAAGTTGTATTTTTGAGGAATAATTTTATTATTGAACAACAACCATGTTCTCAATGAACCCAAAAAACGCATTAATATCAAAGCTGAATGTTTTTGGAAGTAGTTTTTAGTTTGTTTTTATTTTTAGCTATTTTAGGGGGATATCTGTGTGTGCAGGTGACTATTACTGTGCATAATTATTAGGCAACTTAACAAAAAACAAATATATACCCATTTCAATTATTTATTTTTACCAGTGAAACCAATATAACATCTCCACATTCACAAATATACATTTCTGACATGCAAAAACAAATCAGCGACCAATATAGCCACCTTTCTTTGCAAGGATTTTGTCAGTGTTTTGATCTGTTCGCCATCAACATTGCGTGCAGCAGCAACCACAGCCTCCCAGACACTGTTCAGAGAGGTGTACTGTTTTCCCTCCTTGTAAATCTCACATTTGATGATGGACCACAGGTTCTCAATGGGGTTCAGATCAGGTGAACAAGGAGGCCATGTCATTAGTTTTTCTTCTTTTATACCCTTTCTTGCCAGCCACGCTGTGGAGTACTTGGACACGTGTGATGGAGCATTGTCCTGCATGAAAATCATGTTTTTCTTGAAGGATGCAGACTTCTTCCTGTACCACTGCTTGAAGAAGGTGTCTTCCAGAAACTGGCAGTAGGACTGGGAGTTGAGCTTGACTCCATCCTCAACCCAAAAAGGCCCCACAAGCTCATCTTTGATGATACCAGCCCAAATCACTACTCCAACTCCATCTTGCTGGTGTCTGAGTCGGACTGGAGCTCTCTGCCCTTTACCAATCCAGCCACGGGTCCATCCATCTGGCCCATCAAGACTCACTCTCATTTCATCAGTCCATAAAACCTTAGAAAAATCAGTCTTGAGATATTTCTTGGCCCAGTCTTGACATTTCAGCTTGTGTGTCTTGTTCAGTGGTGGTCGTCTTTCAGCCTTTCTTACCTTGGCCATGTCTCTGAGCACCTTGTGCTTTTGGGCACTCCAGTGATATTGCAGCTCTGGAATATGGCCAAACTGGTGGCAAGTGGCATCTTGGCAGCTGCACACTTGACTTTTCTCAGTTCATGGGCAGTTATTTTGCTCCTTGGTTTTTCCACACGCTTCTTGCGACCCTGTTGACTATTTTGAATGAAACGCTTGATTGTTCGATGATCACGCTTCAGAATCTTTGCAATTTTAAGAGTGATATCTCTGCAAGATATCTCACTATTTTTTACTTTTCTGAGCCTGTCAAGTCCTTCTTTTGACCCATTTTTCCAAAGGAAAGGAAGTTGCCTAATAATTATGCACACCTGATATAGGGTGTTGATGTCATTAGACCACACCCCTTCTCATTACAGAGATGCACATCACCTAATATGCTTAATTGGTATAGGCTTTCGAGCCTATACAGCTTGTAAGACAACATGCATGAAGAGGATGATGTGGACAAAATACTTATTTACCTAATAATTCTGCACTCCCTGTAGATAACAGTGCTTACAGGTAGGACTACTACATACTAAGTACTACCAAGAACTGCACATACAGTAAAATCAGCACACTGTGCTTGAAAATACAGGACTGTGTGATGTGATGAGCTGGTCGTTGTTCCAGTCTGTACGTGCATTCAGACCCACATGCACGCTTGGCTTGATTGTCCCTCAATTTAAAATAGACTCCTCATGAGTGCCGTCCTCAATTAACACTTTGTCCTTGTATTTGATGATGTGCAACAATAGAGCAGCACGCGGTGAAACAGTAAAGGGGTTGCAGCTTAAGAAGGATGGTAGCTGGGCTGCACAAGGAGAGGGAAAAGGTTAATGTGAATATTGATATGGAAGTGGTGAGGCTTCATCATGTCTCTGTCGGCCCCTTAAAGGTCACCGCTGTTCTCCTCTCTCCCCACAGAGCTCGGCGCACTCGCTGTCAGGACGCGGCTACTCGGTAAGCGACATTTTCACGCTTCATGGCTTCACGGCAGAAGTTCAATCTCCACGGCCCTCGTTTTTTATGGGCCCGCCGGTAGACATTTTAATTATGTTAAACAGAGTAATGGAGAAATCATGATATTAGGGATTAGAGATATTACTCTTGGATGGCTGACTGATTAAATTGTGCAAAAGAGGTGTCCCCACTGTACCTTGAGCAAATGGTCTCCGTGCTTTATTTACAGCAGCCGCGCTCGGCGCCTCGGCGGTTTAGGGTGTCAGCGTCGGTGTCTTGCCAACAGTTGGCTCTTTAGCTCAGCCCTCAGAACCTGCTGAGAGTTGCTCCTCGGTTGATTCCAATCCTCCCGACTGTCTCTGAAGCCGTAATTAGGGCCCTTTGCGAAGCTCCAACGGGGGGTAGGAGCACCTAAAGTGTCCTGCGCCGGTAAATTCAGCGTTTGTGACTCCCCCGTGTGCCTGTTATGCGCCCCACTTTCTGCTCATGTGCTATTTATATAGCAGGTACTTGTTGTCGTCGTCGTCGTCGTTGTTGTCAAGCACTTGCAAATATTTGCATAAATATATAATTTTATATCCGTCGTGGCACCGTCGCCCTGACACGTTGACACGCAGACAGGGAGAGTTTGAAGCCGTCTGTGTCAGGTGATGGTGATGGTGACGGTGCTGACAGCATGGAGTCAGGATGATCGCTTCAGCAGGAGCTTTCGTCTCATTAGCAGGGTCATGCACGCTTTGAAACTAAACAATAACGATTCATCACAATGAATTTTTCAGACATAATCCTCCTATGATGCATGTTTAGACGAATGACAGACACACGTGTGGGAACGAATTTTTACTTTTATTTAGAAAAATATGTGAAAAGGGACCGATTCATATGATTCACGTGTCACATGCTGCTGGGTGCAGTTAAAAAAAATCCAGATTTCCGACCTTTGTGTGCCTGAAAAAACACCAGATCTTCGCCGACATGCCGCAAGTGCGTACATTGCTCATGTGATTCAGGAATCGCTCCCAACAGGAAGTAAACTACACACTGCTGTGTTTATTGTGTTAAGGTGTT